>NC_081184.1:64991101-65291101 GCF_029867415.1 Vicia villosa | reverse complement strand
TACACTGAAGCGACTTGCCATTTGCTGACTTTGCTGAGGAATCTTTAAGCAAAACGAACTGTCTTCGTGAAGAAGGCTGCCATTCGTTATCTCAAAGGGAACAAACTGTCTTCTGCTGAAAGAGACTGCCATTTGCCGACCCTGTCGAGAAATCCTTAAGCGGAATGAACTGTCTTCTGCTGAAAGAGACTGCCATTCGTTGACCCATCTTAGGAAAAAGTGAGCAAACTGTCTTCTAATGGAGGAGACTGCCATTTGCTGACTTTAAAATAAGAATTCTTAAACGAACTGTCTTCATGAAGAAGACTGCCATCCGTTATCTCAAAGGGAACAAACTGTCTTCTGCTGAAAGAGACTGTCATTCGTTGACCCATCTTAGGAAAAAGTGAGCAAACTGTCTTCTAATGGAGGAGACTGCCATTTGCTGACTTTAAAATTAGAATTCTTAAACGAACTGTCTTCATGAAGAAGACTGCCATCCGTTATCTCAAAGGGAACAAACTGTCTTCTACTGAAAGAGACTGCCATTTGCCGACCCTATCGAGAAATCCTTAAGCGGAACGAACTGTCTTCTGCTGAAAGAGACTGCCATTCGTTGACCCGTCTTAGGAAAAAGTGAGCAAACTGTCTTCTAATGGAGGAGACTGCCATTTGCTGACTTTAAAATAAGAATTCTTAAACAAACTGTCTTCATGAAGGAGACTGCCATCCGTTATCTCAAAGGGAACAAACTGTCTTCTGCTGAAAGAGACTGCCATTTGCCGACCCTATCGAGAAATCCTTAAGCGGAACGAACTGTCTTCTGCTGAAAGAGACTGCCATTCGTTGACCCGTCTTAGGAAAAAGTGAGCAAACTGTCTTCTAATGGAGGAGACTACCATTTGCTGACTTTAAAATAAGAATTCTTAAACGAACTGTCTTCATGAAGAAGACTGCCATCCGTTATCTCAAAGGAAACAAACTGTCTTCTGCTGAAGGAGACTGCCATTTGCCGACCCTGTCGAGAAATCCTTAAGCGGAACGAACTGTCTTCTGCTGAAAGAGACTGCCATTCGTTGAGCTTCTTCCATTTGGAATCAAGAAGTTCATAAAGTATGAGAGATTATCACTTGATTTGAAGATAAGATTGATATGTGGAGACACACAAACTTGCTCAAATAAAGAGGCTTCAATTTGTTGTCAACCAAAACATGATGGGGATAACACAAGTTGCTCAAAGTCAAAACCTGCCCCTTGCTTTCAAGCACAAATTCCAAGGGAGTGCAATAACATCACTGCTGGAAAATAAATCTTTCAATATCTGATAGGAACATCAATCACAAACAAGTTCTCCATTATAGAGGAAAGCATAATCCTCAAGAGGTGCAAAATAAATGCCTTCTCATTCTAGGTTTCCCAGCCTAGAGAGGTTCAAAATAGTATTGTAAGAGACCAAAGTTTAACTCCAAGAACAAGCTGGATAGAAACGGTCAAACAAAGCTTTGCCCCTTGAGGAATAAACTCAACTGGGGATTAATTCCATCCTGACAAATGAGCTGAGGAGGAACACTGAAGAAAAATTCTTCCACGAAGAACAAACTCAGTGGGGATTATCAATTTCTGCGAGGAATTTACAGATAATCTTCTTCTTATCAAAAAGGTTGGACAACACATCAAGCTCTATTAGGGGGAATCAGAGAAAATTTCTTTGGAGAAAATCTCCATTCTGAACTTGCAGAGGAAATAAGAAGTTAACATCAAAGCAAACAAGTTAACATGAGGGGATTTTAGTTCAAAACTCAACACAAGGTGAGAAAGAAAACCCAACAGTCAACCGTTGTCTCAAAGCTTCTTGGTAGAGGGTGACATACTCTGGATTGATCATGGCAACAACCTTTGTACTTCAGGCTAATGAGGTGATCAAGGTAACTTCTGATTCAAAACTTGCCCCCGACTACATAGTCTATGAGAGGAAACTACCTCAAAAAGGTTCACAGAGACCCTTGACGTCATGAAGACTTGGAATAATCTGCCCCAGATCAACAGATTTTTTTTTTTTGTTTTGAGAATTGTCAAATCTCGACGTAACTGCCCCAGATTGACTAAACTTGGCACATTCTTTTACTCGACAAAGTCTTCGAGCTTTGCCCCATGATGGTAATCAAACTTGCAAAAGCATTATACTGGGAAAACAACATGCCCCTGGCAATGTTTTAGTTTTCTACTGATGATCAGATGTAAACTTCCTGGATGTCAAACAAATGTTTACAAGCAGAAAAATGTTTATTCTGAGAATGATAATGAAAATGCAACAATTATGTAAGTCTTGAAGTTTTATTGAAAAGATGTCACAAAACCTTGTGAATGAATCACTGGTTAAGGAATGACATTGATTTTTGTATGCATATGATACCAGCACAAGTTTTCAGCATAACCGATAGGAGTCAGGAACGCTTTCTTGTTTAAGTATGCTTTCGAAATAAACCCTACTTCAATTAGGACTTTTGAGGGTTGTAACGTGGCCTGGTTCACGATTTTAAGAAAAAAAGATTTTTAGGCTCAAAGTTTATTTAGCCCACCCCAACTTCGTGATGTTCTCCAGTCCTATGTTCAGTCAACTCAACATGAGTATTCATCTCTCAAAAGGATTTTGTGCCATTAAGGACCTGATGAAGCTTTCTTAGAGTAGCAGTCACCCTTTTGTCTTCATTTTTGTATTCACACAGATTTGTTCATTTTTGAGGACTTTTGCTTTGTAGTCCTTTCTTTTCACTTTTCACTCTTTTCTTTTTTTTTTTTATTTTCCCTAACTTTTGCCTGGACTGATTCTTTTGCATTGGTCGTCCAGCGGGATGCTCTAACTTTTGCCTAAGTCACTTGTTTTCAAGTTTTTGACTTAGCGAGCTTTTTCTTCTTCTTTCTTTCTTTATTTTTTTTCATTCTTTTGATTTGAACAAATCGTGTGACATTGACTTTGTCTTGACTTGTTGAGAGGGTTGTGACTGCCTCGCTCCTTGGCGTATGGAGGATAACCATTGTGGTTTCACATTTCCATGCCTTTTGATGCGTGGGGAGTAACCATTGTGGTTTTCCATGATCCAACCATTGATGTGGATATGACATGCTTGACCTTTGGATGCACAATCCTTTTTGAAATATGAACACTTGGTCAAATCAACTGAACGCTACCCTGCCCCAGGTTAAAATTAGGGTTTTTTCGTTTAGAAAAGAAACTCCTACTTCAAGGCTCAAAGGGGTTAACAAGGGATTATCTTCCTTATATCTCCGGTGTTTGGGAATTTGAAACAATGCCTGTACATCATCAGCAGGGTCTTATTCAAAAGCATACAACCAGAAATTTTGCGTTTTCAGATCATCATCCTCCCTCCAATCTTTGCATAAGCAAGAGTTTGGCAAAAGCAATTGGTATCATAATGCATAAAAACAAATAAGCATGAGTGAAACGAATGGATTACTTCAAGACAAACATTATTATTGTGTTAGCATTAACATTCAAAAATAAACAAGTTTCTACATGCAAACAATGCATTGAAAAACAAGAAATATTACAAATGAAAATCAATAAGAATACTAAAAACTGAGAAAAACTCTCTCCATATGGGCATATGCTGAACGAAACATCTTTCGAGCTTCAGGCTACCATCAATAGTGATTCAATCATGCTTTGGCAAAGAATTGGCTTGAACATCATAACCAGCATCTTGGAAAGTCAAAATACCAGCATGGATTAATCTTTGAACTTCATTTTTTAGAGGCCAACAATTATCTAAGTCATGTCCAGGAGCATTCTGATGAAAAGCACAAGTGACATTAGCATTGTACCACCAAGGGATCTTCTCGGGAATTGGAGGTGGTGACCTTGTCTGAACCAAATTCTTATGAACCAGAGCAGGGAACAATTCTGCGTAAGTCATGGGGATAGGATCAAAATTCCCCTTTTGAGGTTGATTTTGCTCGTTCGGTGGAGAATCTTGTTGACGAGTGCTCTGCTAATAATCTGGGATTGCATGAACTGAATTGGATACAGGAATGACATAGGAAACATTCTGATGTTGATGATGATTGTTTCCTCCCCTGATTATCTTCTTTGAAAAGTCATTACCAAACTTCTTCACACTACCAGCTGAGTTACCTTCTTCAAACAAACATTCCTTTCGGACATCCTTTTCTAGAAGCGCTTTCATATCCACCTCTCTGTGGAAGTCAGCAGGTGTACTGACTACCATCCCCTCAGGAAAGGATGAGTTCAGAGTTTCAAGAAAGACCTTTGCCATCCTTTCTTCCATCATAGAAGGATTGACTTGGGCAGCAACTAGAGCCTCGACCAGAGCAGTCAGATGCTCCATACCAGCCTTCAGAGTAACCACCTCTTCACGGAGCTCGAGAATCTCTTGTTTGATACTTTCCATTTCTTCTTAGCACGAGCGTTGTACTGATGATACCAGGAGAAAGGAAATAAGGCTCTGGAAAACTTCTGTAGAAAGCAGAACCAAATGCAGAATGATGCATGCAATGCAGATGATTTGTTTTTTTGTTTTTTATTTTTGAGTTTCAAGGAACTTAAGATATTAACTTGTAAACACTCAACATTGGACTAAAGCTTCGATTAAGTTATCATCAAAATCAATCATCCATTTTGGTGGATTAGAATTTTCACCCCATCAACACCCAAGATCCATTGAGTTTGATGAAACTTATGATGTTTACAAGGAAAGACCTCTAAGTTCCTTGAAAATCAAAAGAAAAAGAGTTTTCATGGATGCATGAATGCATGGTTTATACACCAACCACAATCAAGAGCACACAAGGTCACATAAGATCATAGTTCAAAGGTTCGACGTCACGAGCATGGAGCCATGGGTCTAACCATCCCAAAAGGAGTGATCTAGGGAATTTTGTACCTGCCAGTCGGGTTCTACAAAGGTTCCCAGAGTTTTCAATCTTCTATCGGATATTACCGGCACGCACGATTGCTCATGGGCGCCAATAATATGCCTAAAAAGACCTCGTCTGAGCGTAGCATCGCATGACAACAAGCTCAAATTGGTACTTGATCTTGTTTCTGCACTACATCCTAAAAAGGCTTAGATGGGTTAAAAAGGTTCTACGTCATTCAGCTTCTACGGACACTCACTATTGAAAGTAATAGCGTTATCACGATGGTTCGTAACAACCTCTACTACCTTCCATGAGGCCTCCACTGATTGGGGTTCCACCATATGACGCTCATGGTAAGGATTGCTCCTGACATGCGACTATTGGTCTTACCACCTCCTATCTCAAGTTACTCACCAAAGTTCGGGTTAGAACTTTATCTCATCACAGAGGAACCATCGAGCACCAAAAAGAAAAAAGAAAATAAACATACAAAGCACACAACAATATATACAGATAAAAACACACAGATAAACAAAAATAGGCTTAACACACTTAAAACTGAATTCCCCAGTGAAGTCGCCATTTTTCTGTAGCGGGGAAAATCTGATATCGAAGCCATGGGATTGACTCGAATCAATATTCCGTTTGAAATCGCCACCGCGCTTTATTTTTTCAAAGGAAAAGGGAAAAGAACGTAAAACCCAAAGTTTTGTTTTTAAAACAAGAAAGAGATCTCAGGTACGGGTGTTGATTATATGAGGGGATGGTTTAAAGCACCCCTCATATCTGTGGTACTCCACAGGAACCTTTTTGAAAATCTGTGTGTGTGTGTGCTAAAAAAGGGTTTGTTTTATTTTTAAAATAAGCTCGGCAAAGCGTTTAGCTTTGGGCCTACATACCTCCTCGGTGCAATGGAGAAGTCAGAGCTAATGTAGTTCCGCTTTTGGGAAAAAACATTTTAAAAACGAATAAACACTTTGTTGTCGTTAGAGAGAAATACTCAGCCATTGATCTTGAGCATGAGAACAAACAAGTTCTTTGCATCGCAAATGAAAGAAGGGCTCCAACTCGGATAAAATCAACGAGTATGCCACTAGCTCTCTCACGCGGAAAAGATCTTGTTATTATCAATCAATTTCAAAATCGTGGGGTATAACCACTCGTTTCGACAATTAACGGTGTCTAAACTTTTGAAGAAAAGCCACTAAGGGCGAAAGATATTTTTAAGAAAAAGGTTTTGAAAAGATTGCAAACATAAGAATATTTTGGAAAAAGGGAGAAGATTTTGAAAATTTAAGAATGGGAGGAGATGAAGAGGCTAACCTAATGCATAAATAAAAGCTAAGGAAAGAAACGGTCTAACCAAATAAGAAGCCAACACTTGACATTAAGAGCCAAGGTAGTTTTCCCATCCTTTGGATTTATCAATACCAACACATTAACACTTGGGGATCCACATGAACTTATTGTCTTAGAACCACTTTGCATTAAGCACGTTAAGATTCTGACGAAAATCGGGCAGAGTAACGGCTGTTTTCGGGTAAAATCCTTATCTCAATGCCTTGGAATTAACTATCAAGGGCTTTCAAGGAAATACCTGCACACATAAACATACAACAGAACAATGCCAGACAGACAGAACAATCACAGGATAGTAATAGAATGAGTCCAGAGGTACTAGGTCCATAAGTCCGAATCTCCAAAGTGCTAGGGATAGTAACCGATAGTCCAAAGAGAACCTTATGTATTTTTTAGATTTTGGTTATTTATTAGTGTTTTAGCGAAAAATAAAGTATGGTCCAAGTGGACAAAAGAAAAAAAAAATAACGGAAACATAAACATATGTCCAAGTGGACAAAGAGAAAATGACGGAAGGTAAATATGATGAAATGATAAAGTAAAGCGATAAGGCGAGAAATATAAAGAGCGGTAATATAAAGAGCGGTAATATAAAGGTGCGGAAATTAAAGTTAGTTGTTAAATGTTAAAGATAACCATCTTGAAACTTGTCAAGTATGTTATCAAAGTTAGTAGGAAGATCTATGGTGAGTGAATGATGTACTCGGATTTAAAGTCAATGGGGCTTATCAGAAGCTTGATAAAATCATAGCGACTACACGATAAAAACCTCCACAAGTCTTAAATCAACCGCATACAATTCTCTTCCATGTTTGATCTTTTTGATTCGGGACACGAAATATTGCGCTATGTTAAGCAGATCGCCAAGTGATTTATGTAGAAATCACCCTACAACGAGGCCGGTCAAAACTTTATGTGCTAATGTATGCGAGAAGAACGATATGTAGATCGCCTTCCGAAAGCAATACCGCACGAAAAGAAAATAGGTAACGATCTAGTCTTCACTAAGAATCCATAAGAATTCTCAAAGTATTAAGACTTTCATCGATCAAAAGAAAAAAAGGAGAAGAAGAAGATAAAATGCATAAAGATAATCAACTCACACTATCATTAATATCATTCATCTAATATTATGGATTTGGTTCTTTCAAACCTATCAACATCCTAGATCCAATGATATTAATGAAATGGAGGAAGAAGAATAAAATTCACAAAAGATAATCAACTCACACTATCATTAATATCATTCATCTAATATTATGGATTAGGTCATTTCAAACCTATCAACATCCTAGATCCAATGATATTAATGAAGTGGAGGAAGTAGGAAACCAAAACAAGCATAAAAAAGGCAAAAAACCACATTCTGCCAGCAGGAAATCGATTTCATGCAGAGGGAAATCGATTTCCATAGTGCAGTTTTAAAAAAAAAACAAGTCACGCTCAGCAGGAAATCGATTTCAGCCTTAAGGAAATCGATTTCCTCAGTGTAAAAATCAGCAAAAACAGCATTTAGAGGCATAAAACTTGACTTGAACAAATGTACAAACACCTTATGATCAAACATCAATTGGAGCACGAATTTTCCATCAAATCACCATCAAATAGCACCAATATAGCATCAAAGATGCATCACACACAAGCAACAAAGATCTACATCATGATATACAAAAAGGATGAAGAAAATTTACCAAATCTTGAACAAAACTTGGATCTACTTCAAGAATCACCAACACAAATCTTGATCTCTCAACAATTGAAGAAAAAAAAAGTGAAATGGATGGTGGCTTAGCTCAAAGTTTGTGAGGTTCAAGATGTAACTCACAAACTTTATGAAAGAATGAAGAGCTTTGGTGAATTTGGTAGGAATGAGGAGAGAAATTGCAAGAGGTTTTTTGGCTCTCAAAAGCTTGAGAAATGAGAGAGTAGTGGGCTCTATTTAGAGGATGAGATCAAGAGTAGTGGTAGTTTGGTCTTTTTGCATTTGGTAATTAGCTTGTGTTAAATTGGTGATTAAAGTGGCAATTAAATGGTAAGAAATGGTAAAATGAGGTTTAAGTGGGTTTAATGAAGGGATTAATTTTGATGAGGTGGAAAATTGGTAAAATGATCAAAGAAAAAGGTGCCAAAATGATGTCAAGCTTCCCTCCTTATATTTTTTGAATTTTGCCTTAAGGAAATCGATTTCCCCAGGAGTGAAATCGATTTCACTTTGTTCCAGAAGAGAAATTGGCGCAAAATACACTAGGGAAATCGATTTACCCAGGAGGGAAATCGATTTCATGCTGTCCAGAATGTGATTTTGTTGAAGATTGCTGCAGGGAAATCGATTTACCCAGTAGGGAAATCGATTTCATCAGTCAAAAATTTGAAAAATGCCTTGTTTATTGCATGTCTTGGCTTGGTACCTACAAAACAAAAGCCTACAAAGAAACAAAACAATATTTTTGGTATTTGGGTTAGTATAATATGCATACAAGATAAACAATCATTGGTGCTTGATGGTCCCTCTTCTTGATGAGGTGAGTGCAACACCATAAACAAACTTCCAAGTGAAGCTCTTGATTAGTGATTGGGATATGAATGATATAGGATCTTAGGGTCAAAAATTGGGGTATGACAATCACATATTAACAATAACATCTATAACATAATATGGATAACAAACTCAACACTAACATAACCTTAATTGAATTCAAGTGTCATACAATACGAACATTAAACTATACATGTATATATATGTTTACCAGTGATTTCTGACAAACAACCGCTAGTCCTCCAAAGTGTTTAAAGAATCTGGTTACTCGCAGGATCGACTAGATTGATCCTAGGACATTTTCGAATAGTGTTTTAGTGATTTGATTCATATTCAATAATCTCTATAGTTTGCAAAAATATATAACTTGCTAGTGTAAATTGCAATAAGTAAACGAATTTAAAACGAAATAAAGTAAATGTATAAACAAAGAACTTTTAAGTATAACTTTGCATTGAACAAATAACATAAAATATGAAAATATGATGTTCTTCACACATACATTGTTTAAGCAAAGACTCTTTTCTCTCGCGCCGGTACTTTGAGTGTATTTTGTGAATTGTTTGTATATTGATTCGAACATGTCAAACTAAACAATAGTACTCCTATTTATACTACTTCGACCCTAACGGTCATTACATAGATATCTGCCACGTTCGACGTTTCGAACGTTTTATTATACTTCGGATGTCTCCACGCGTCTGCTGGACAAAACCGCTTTATTTTAAATTTCAAATCTTCCCGCTCTGTTGTTTCGACTATACCAGCGCCTACGTCGAAGGATACTTGTCACATTGCTAACATTATTCTTGATCAAATAACATCTCTTCTAAAGAGAAAATATTTAAATAGCTCCATGAGAATTATTTCTTCGTCATGATCCAACAATCCAAGGTATTACAATCCTTTAATCGAAATCTTCAGCTAACAAATTACCTCCAATAAATGGCTATTTCGAATTCATGTAGAGATAGACATTTCTTGTAACTCTAGATTTCGATTGCTTTCTGATTCTACTGTAATAATTGTCAATCAATCGTGGTTTGCTTTCTCAAAATGTCTCATCGAGACGTGCGTGCATTTATAGCTCATCATAACTTCCCACTCCCGAGGAAACTTAAAAAGTAAACTCACAGCTGTCCTTTAAAATAGCTGGCACGTAACCCAACACTTCTGATAATTATAACCTACTCTTCACAAGCTGACTCTATAAAAGCCCATCATTACCTCACACTTCTCTTTTCACGCAACTTCATCTTCAACCTTCCCTCTTCCTCACGATTTCTACAATTCTTTTCCAGAAATCCTTTTTTAGAACAAAACCCTAAAAAATCACAATGCCTTATGATAAACAAGCAAAGAAATCAAAGAAAACCGCAGATATAGGTTCCTCCAAGAGCTCCGATCTTCATCCTACTCCAACAAGCAGGATCGTGACTACTGGAAATCGGGAGAACATCTCACCCCCAAAACTTACGAATGAAAAAAGGATCATCATGGCTTCTCAGGTAATGATTCCATCTCTTCTTTCTGAAAGTACACTAGGGTTTTAAGGACCATTATCCCTAGAAGGTCACTTGGAAAAATGCGTAAAATTTTTCCCATGTCACTTTGACACAAAACCTATAGTGAACAAAACCAATTCTTCCAAGAAAAAAGGTTCAACCCAGCAATCTGCTAATTCTAACAGGGGAGCAAGAGAGGCTTTCCAACTGGACTATATAACGGACAATTTTAGGCCATCCCGTTCTTGCCCATCTTTAGATAAATCATACTTATCTTGGTTAGATAAAGTTGAAACCCAAAAAGCTTCGCTATGGAAAGAACTAGGTATTTTTGACCTGATTCAAATGTCAAGGCTAGGGTTTATTTACTGTCAACCTTTGTTATTGTCTAGCTTGTACTTTTGGGACAGTACATATAACACTTTCCAGCTTCCATGTGGAATGATAACTCCCACACTTTTCGACATAGCTACTATCTCTGGACTCCCTCCAACAGGAGAAAACTTTTACCCTTTTCAGGATAGTGAAGACTTAATCGGATTCACTGTTAAGAATGCTACTTTCAGTTCTTATATCAGTTTATACCATACTCAAGAAGAAATTGTCTCAGATGTAGAACATATAGCATTCTTAGGTCTATGGTTATCCAAATTCGTCTTTTGTTACAAATCTTTGCAAGTTTCATGGAGGTTCCTAACTCTTGCTAATCAATTACATGGTGGTCGAAAAATATGTTTAAGTGAACTCCTCTTAGCAGGTTTATATGAGAGTTTAGGATCCGCAAGTGTGAAAATACAAAATTATAAGCCTGGAACTAACTTGCTCCTATCCGGCCCTTACTGGCTCCTTCAATTGTGGCTTAATGCTACCTTCGAACCTTCTTTGTCAACGCGTGGATCCGTTGATGAAGATAGTCCAGATATAGAAGATAGAAAGATCGAAGATACCAGACTCCTTAGGTTGACTCTTGCTGATGAAGATACAATTTGCAAGCTTCTCTTACCCAATTCACCCTAATGTTTTCATCATGTCACACTTTCACCCCTTCGATGGCTCCCTTCGCAAGTCAAACTCATGGCCCAACTTGGTTTACTGCTTCCCTTGAGGACGTTGTGAAAGATGAGAACACCACCGTTGAAGACATATGGCGCGCATTTTTGCTTCCTCGATTACTGGTTTTCAGACTTCTACCAGTAAAAAGCCATGTATGCTTGTTGGCTTATCAACCTAATTTTGTTTCCAGACAATTTGGATTATGCCAACTCATCCCTGTTTCACTCTTTCAACGGAAAAAAGAGTTATGTGTCCCGAAAACCACTTGGGCAGCTCGAGATATTGAAACACACCAAAAACGCTACGCAGACTTTACTGATTTTCAATTGATAGCGTACCACCACTACAAAAAAACACGGTGATTTGCGGCGGTTATTTTGAGGGGGTTATTTTAAACCTCCTTGAATTGAATTAAAAAGTGACATTTGGCATATGAATCAAGAAATATTTATTTATTTTACGGCGGTTTAAAACCTCCTTTATTTATTATAGATATTCCGCTCAATTTTAATTTATTTAAAATCGTTTTTTTGCAATTATTAATTAAGAAAAAAGAAGAGTTATTGAATACTTGTTTCAGTTTCCTTTACCTTTGCTTAAATTTTTCGTTCGCTTTCATCATTATTATACCTCTTCGTCTCTTTCTCTCAAACTCTTTGTCGACTTCGCCCTAGATCCATTTCTCTCCTCTCTGCGCTGTTGCACCCCTCAATCCAAGGTTAGAGATCTTTCTTTTCTGTTCAATTTCACATTCTTCTCTCACAGATCTGAAAACCCCTTTCTTAAAAAGCTCTTTCAACCCTAAATTTGTTTTCCAATCTCCTGTCTCGTTTTTCTTCTAATCTGTTTCAATTCGATTATGCGTTTGTTTATCTCCAATGTTAATTTGTTTTAGGTTGGAAAATTAGGGCGAAATTTTAGTTGTTTGTTCCTATTACGAATCTGAATGCTCGTTTTAATATGTTTTTCTTAGATTAACCTTATTTAATAAGACAAACCATAGTTTTGTTATAATATCGGGAGAGAGTTTTTGATGAAATGAACCGTTTTCCCCTAAAAACTGTACCAATTAGCTATTCAAATTGAATCTGATACCTTTAATTTTTATCTTTCATATTTTGTCTGAATTTTAATGATAGTATTTCGTGTCTAATAATAGACTTGCATGTTTGGTTGAGTTGTTAAGGATTTTGATGTTCTGTCTGTATTTACATAAATTTGAGTGACCTTTGTTTTCCATTTAGCTGATGTTTTCCCTTGCTTGGTGGTCTTTATTATGATAGATTCCCTTTCTTGTTTCTTCACAAAGTTCATGGTTTATTGGTGATAATATTATTGTTTTTGTTAATTATGTTGCTTGATTGTTGGAATTATTGTAGGTTGTGAAGTGTTTTGTGCATTTGCTGGACATGACACTTGAGGTAATTTTGTTTTAACAGTTTTAGAATCACGTGAACTTTGCTTTAGTAGCATGTTTAGCTCTAGAACAAGATGTGTTGCTTTCATAAAAGACTAATGCGCTGCTTTAAATTCTTCTAACTATGTATTTTTTTACTGTTTCTAGTGGTTTGTAATTGTTGATAGACTATAAGGGAAATTTAGAAGAATAAAGTTGAAAGATTGTGTACTGCTCCATCAGTTGAAAGGCAATCCCCTCCATTACTTTTTCAATTGAAAGTTAGGCTTTTTCCTTTCTCAATGGTGAATTATTAGTTTACATTATTATAAATACTTTCTGCATGATAGGAAGCCATGTAGTATGTGTGTCTTCAATAATTGAAATTAGAGTTTAATATTATATTATGAGTGATTTCAATTGCTTTTAATTGTAGGTTTTACCATCACTGCCACAATTAGGAAGGAGTATGTTGAGTTATGGTGAAAGGGAAGTATATATAAATTTCAATCTCTATATTCAGGAGCATTTTTAATGTGTTGAAGTAGCACTACATTGACTATATATAGAGTGTGACTTCAATTGGCTGGTGGTGGTAATTTCTTTTTGCAATTTAACTCTCTTAGAAGATAAGCAAACTAACATCAAAGTTAAAATGAGTTAAAAACCATTAGATTAACATATGAAATATTAATATTCATTATTAATTGTAACTAATTTCTTGTTTTTTATCTTTTGTTTTTTTAGCAGATGAACTTGAAAATGTATTGACAAAGATTTTTCTCAAATTTTAGTCAATGACAATTGATGCTTTCTAAGTACTGAGAAGATTGTGCAGGTTTATATCTCTTCACCAATTAAATTTAGTTTTTTCATTTAAATTCAACAATGTCATGGAGGTAATTCACCAATTAAATTGATGCTTTCTAAGTACTGAGAAGATTGTGCAATTTATGGAGGTAAAAATTTGTTGACATTATAAGTTTTTTGGTGATAATGTCTTAGAATTTAGTGATGAGATGTAGATAGTTACTTATGATTGAGTTCTGCTCTGTTTAACACAGGCATCATGGATTGCAGTAAGTCTTGTATCATAAACTATGAGTACAAATTATTAGTATTTTTATGGTAACTATTTTGATATAAAATTGTATTGAGAAGGCTTATATTTAATCATATTGTGTTTAGTGAAAATGTTTAGTTTATTTTTCAAATGTCTTTTTTTAAAATTGACTTTCTGTTTTGTTTCTTAAAGAAAATCTATGTCAACATGTATTGTTACATTTTCATATCAATGAAAAGACTATTTGGTTTTATTACCTTAGTTTGCACTTCCACGATTATTAGGAATGCAAATATTTAACGTAATGCAATCACACTACTTATGTCTAGTTATATCGGAAGTTCTTTGATATTATTATTTATTTGTTAATCTAGCTAATCTCATTTAGTATTTCTATGATCTTGCAGGCTCATGATACATGTTTAAAATTGCAGGTATTACTAGACTCACATGTAACGAATAGTTATAAGTAGAATATTTTTTATCTTTATTGTAGGTTAGTTGGAATTGGATGCATTATTAGAAATGAACCTTTATTTTTTATCTTTTTTGTTTATCTGTAATTGTTGGTTAGTTTAAATCAAAACTTTAGAGGTATTGGCGTTAGAATGTTGGTTTTTTTTAGAATTGTAATTTTAATTGTTTATTCTATCATGAACATTTTTTTATTCTTGAATAAATTTTATTAATAAAAGTATTACTTGACTGAAAAACAAGTTTGGGGCTTCCCTTTTTTTTTTATGTATTTTAAATATTTTGCGGGGGTTTCAAGCCTCCACAATACAATATTCAGAATACCAGCGGTTGACAAAAACCCCCGCAGATAATTTGTGGGAATCGTATAAGCGGCAGTTTTTAAAACTCCCGCAAAACAATTTGCGGAGGTCAAAACCCCCCACAAATAGTGTTAAAAACCCCCGCTATTCAGCTGCGTTTTTTGTAGTGCACCCAGCATTCTATTCTACAATAGGGTTCGACCAATGGTGGATGGACTTCTATTCTCTGAATATGTATACTACTGAAGAAATCGATGCTAATCTGACAAAAGCTTTTTCATCTTTGCAGGATCAGTCTTACAAAGGTAAACTCACACATTGCGAAGCAATCTAAGCATTCCAAAAGTACTTTGAAATTGTGTACAAGCCTACCCATATTCTTCGAATGGTTTGTGATGCAGCTCCTATTCTCAAAGAAAAGTCGAAAAAAAAAATTCTAAAAGAAAAACTCTCAAAGCTGTAAAACCCGAGTTTAGATATGACTTGGCTTTTGAGCTCAAACCACCTCGATTCCCATGATTACCAAGTGTAGATTTTGCTTTTTTATTTTTCCCCCTTACCCAAATTGGTTTGTATATGGGGATCTCTTTAAAGATCTGACAAATGATCGACAAAAACCTTCTAAAAGAGTAGTAGCAACCAAACATACCTTAGACAGTTTCAAAGGCTTTCTTCACTTCGACTTGGATGCAGTGAGGATTACCTCACCAATGGGTCAATGTGTGGAATGTTTGGATTTCTTGGTTTTACAACCTTTCAACCGACTAATCTTTAATAAAGTGCATGTTTCGACCAACTATTTTTCTTTTCAGCCATCGAAAGGAAAACATCACGAAAAGACAAACCTGCAGCTAAAATTGCCTCTAGCATGACCACTTCCTCGAGTCAAGGAATTCTGGCTAACGAGGTTGCTCCCAAAACAACGAAACAAGCAAAGGTATTTAATGATATGATCTTTTATTCCTTTGCTTTTTCTAAAATCCTTTGTCTTTTCCTTTTCCAGGGTAGTGGCAAACCTCCCTTGCCGCCAAACAAAAGGAAGAAATCCAGCGGTGATGCCGCCGTCGAAGAACAAGAAGAAATTGCTTCTCCTAAGCCAAAAGGGAAGAAACAAAAGAAGCACAAGGCAACTGTCTCCTCTTATCAAGCCACAAACGTTTCTAATGTCCAACTGAAAAATGTTCCTTCTCCTCCCAGAGAAACCCAGCCTCAACCTTCTGGAAACTTGGTTCTAGAGTACATTGGGAGCAACGCTTCCGAACTTGACACCCAATCAGTAATCATTTCTTACTATTTTTCTTTCATCGAAAAAAAAGTCTTTCCTTTATTCTAATATTCTTTCCTTCAGGAAACAACTGTGATCCCTATTACCACCAATCAAGGTGACCCCTCACTTGAAGGGAACCAGTCTCCACCCCAAAGTAATGTTGCCCAGAACAAAGGATCTTCGACTGGAGCACCGCTACTTGAACAAACTGACGCTCAAAAAGAACAAGAGATATCTTCTCCTGTCGAAGACATGGAAACCGATATGGCACGCGATCAAGAGGCCAACTCAGGAGGTGAGGACTCTGAAGAAACTCCTAACAATCTTCCTCTTCATGCCAATTTTCCCAGAGATTATGATGATGATCAATCCACTGGGGATGTTGAACATACTTCCGACCAAAATGAAATAATGATTGAGGAAGCGGTGGCTCCTGAAGTGAATAAGGATCCTCTTGTTGAAACTGCTTCTACCAACATTACACAAACCAATCCTACTCAAACTGCTGCAACCCAGAACCCAACTTTCCCATTTACTGAAGAGGAATTGACTACCCTGAAGCATAAAGATCCTCTTGAATACATGAAACTGATGATGGCTCAGAGGGAATCCTCTTCTAATAAGAGTATGTCTGGGGCTTCAACTCCTTCTGGCACTAGCGCATCTGAAACATCCTATGATGATCTCTTGAAGCAAGTGAAAGAGTCTGTTTTTGAAGTTGACTTCTTTGAGAAACTGAAGACAGAAGTGAGTGTTGGTTTGAGCATTAAAAAACTGATAGGCAAGATCAACATCACTGTTTTCCGCACTGATGTCGGTGAAACTCTTATCGGTATTCAAAATCTGATTAATTAGGTCCAAGCAGAACGAAACAGAGAAGTGGACGCTACTGCGCAAATCAAGTCAATCGAACGCGCTAAATCTACTGAATTCGACGAAGCGCTTGTCGCCTATGAAGCTTCCAAGGAATTGCTTGCTGCCCAACAGTTAGCACAAACCAACTTCAACAATTATGCTTCTTCGATTAAACTTTAGGAATCTCAAATCGAAGAGCTGAAGGAAAAAATTTCCAAAGCAAAGACAGAGCAAGCTGCTATTCAAGGCTTCGATAACACAGAAGCAGACAAGTTGGCAAAAAAAAGCGTCGAACATATTGAAAAAGCCACTGCCATGTGTCGCACGCTCGCGAAAATGTGAACAGAGTCGCCACCAATATATTTATCCCAAAGGGAAAGGAATATCAGAAAACCTAGAATAAGGATAAGAGAAGGTCTTGCGACCAGAGATAGGGTACGGGAGTCGGTTACGCGAGGGGAAGGTACTAGCACCCCTCGCGCCCATCGTACTCGATGGTATCCACCTATGTTTGTTGTTATCTAAAGGGTGTATAAATCTAAAGCTTAATTACTAAGGGAATGCATGCAAATGAAAGAAGAAGAAACACGGGGAAAATAAGGTTTTTAAATAGTTGTGCTCGCTTAGGCCCCGCGACCTAATGCCTACGTATCCTTTTCAGGAATCAGAGCGCCGTAGTTCGGCTCTTTAGTTTTTGTTTGTTTTTGTGTTTTTTAGTGAACAACGTTACATTCGCACTCCGCTGCTCGACCTCTGGAGTCTTAAGCTGGGAATGGAGCGGAAATAACGTGTCCGATTAGAAGAAAGAGTGCCCTGAAGGCAGGAGAAAGAATGCCTCTGAGGCAAGAGATGAAGAAGAGATTTTGAGCGTTTCGAGGAAATCCCTTAAGCAAGGGAAACTCGAGTTACTCTTTGGTTTGTGTTTTTTAGAGGTTGGGAACTTACGCCTGAATGGAACCCTTAAGCAAGGGAGCTCCAAGCACTCGAACATCCCTTAAGCAAGAGAAGTTACAAGCTTCCATTCCCTTTTTATTAGTCAAAGTATTTATTAGTCATTTTTTATGAGTTTTCTTGGTATTTTTTATGGGAAATTTATTCAAGTATTTTTAGAGTGTTTTAAAGTGTTGAAAAGGAAAAGAAACTAACCTAAGTATGAAGGGAATTTTTACCTAATGTTATCATGGTTTCTACCTAAGGTTAGGAATAAAAGAAAATAAAAATAAAGTCACACTTAGAAGTCAATAATGAGTAACACAATGGTACAAAATTATACACAAGTATGAAGTAGCAAGTCAAAACATAGTACAAAATGAATTAAAAATACTACTATTTTTTATATTGATTTTTATGAGAGAAGTTGAATTACAAGTCAAGTAAAAAGACTAAAAAACAAAATAGCCTAAAAACTAATATTTTTAGTGATTATTTTTTATGTCTAAAATCATGTGTTAAAAGGTCTAAAAGGATAGTGGAAAAATTAGTGATTATCACCTAAAAGAAATTGGTAAAAAAGACTAAGTAAACCTAAAATTATTAATGAAGAATAAAGAAAACAGGGGGTGCTAATTGAAAATATGGGTGTGAAGAGTAACATGGGCGCAGGGCCCAGAGGACCGGCCCACACAGTTGTTTTTTTGTATGATTTTGCTGCCATAAGAGACCTGGGCCTGAGAGGGGTGTAGCTAGCGATTTGGCCCAGAGAGTTTTTGTTATACAGAATACCAAAACCTGGTATGGGCCACATGGGGGTGTATGCAGCGAATGGCCCAAGTATGTGATCCATAGATTATTGATTCAGAAATAATTCCTCAACTATTGTCAATTAATTCAATTAATGGAAAACTAAACTTTATGTTATATTTTGATTATACTAATTAATCAAATTAATTACGTTAATAATAATGAAAAATGAAATGAAAAAGGGAATAGAGTAAAATGTGTTGCGCCGATTCATATTCTTCCCTCACTCTCGTTCTCAGACCTCCTTCCTTCTATTGCCTCACCGGAAATCTCTCCGCCGCGCCGGAGGCGGCGGAGCTCAACCAAATCCCTAATTTAAGCCCTATCCTCAATCTACGATCCACCCCGAACATTAATCCACCTTCGATTTTGCTCGTACACGGTTTCAACACTCTCAAATCAGAAAGGGGATTAAGAACCCTAAATGGTGAAGTCGGTATAATCAAGAACAAAAAGAGGAGCGAGAGCATTAATGTGTGACAAAGACGCAGAAAAGATCAAAGTTTGAAGGATCGAAGGGCTTACCTGATGTATAGAAAGAAACGAAGATCGAGAAGTCCGGAGATGGGGCTCTAGTTACTAACGTGCGAAATGAACGCGATTGAGAGGAGATGTTGATCCAGGTAACTTCGAATCCTTGCTCGTATCTGATTCTATGCTTCTCCTTCTTCTTTTTCTTTGTTGTGATGTGATGGACGTGGTTGCAGAGTGATGTGAAGAGAGCGATGATGAAGGTGATGCCGGTGCTGAACAATGATGATGATGAAGGAGTATTTGGAGGAGAGAGTGCCGATGAAGATTTGTTGTTGATGAAGAAGACTCGAAGATATTGAAGGTGAGAGGTTCTTCGAGCTGGATCCTTCGATCTGTTTATCTTTATATTCGTTTCTTTTCCATTTCAGATTGATGAATCGAGAGAAATGATCTTCTTCGGATCATTATTCTTCTCTTTGTTCTTTAGGTTGAAGATTGGAGATTGAGAGTGATTGAGAGGAAGATGATGAGTTTGAAGGTTGTGAAGCAGCGTGCAGGCTAAGAAGCGAAGATGATGATTGTGAAGAAGGTGAGAAAGTGATTGAGGAAGAGGTTTGAAGATGGATGAAGAATGTGTAGAGATGAAGATGATGATGAATGAAAGTGAGAAATGGTGGAGAAGTGGTTGAAGATCAATGAAGAGAAAATGGTGGAGAGGATTGAGAGTGGTTCAGAGATGAAGAGAGAGTGATGAGGTGAAGGAGAGGGAGAAAAGAGTGGAAGTTCAGAATTGAAGGTGAAGAATGGTGGAGGATGGAAATGAATGGAGAAATGGTGGAGGATGGAAATGAATGGAGAAATGGTGGAGGATGGAAATGAATGGAGTGAGGATCAAAAATGGTGGAGGCTTGAAACTGAAGTGAAGCCTGAATATAAATAGGTGAGTTCTTCTGATTTTTCCTTCTGAAATTCTGTTATAGTTTGTTAGAGTTAGTTGTGAATCGGTTATGAACAGTTATGCTGAGCTGGCAGGTTAGTTTGTTTTCTGTTAGGTTAGTTAAATAGTTTGTTATGAATGGTTAGAAGTGGTAACTGTTTTGAGAGCTTGTTAGAAAGGGTAACTGAAATTGGTTAAAGAAATGTTAGTGAATGGAAAGTTCTATGCAGGAAAATTATGGTTAGAGATTCTGTTATATGCTGTTAAGGGATTTTTGGGGTTTGTTTGTGAGTTGGTTAAGTTATGAGGGTTATGTTAAGAGGATTACATTAGCGAATGGCTGGGACTGGTTGTAACAGGTTCTAGTTAAGTTCTGTTATGAACTTGTGTTAGTTTGCTCTGTTAGTAACTGTTAGTTTTAGATGTTTAGGAAAGGTTAGTTGAATCAGTTGGTCTTGGTAGTTATCTATGGTTGAAGTGGTTTAGAAATCTGTTATATTTGGTTTGAGACTGAAACTAAAGTTAGTTAGGGTTATTAGGATTCGGTTAGAGCTTGTAACTGTTAGTTACAAAACGGTTAGGGGTTAGTTATAAGTTATAACTGTTATGAGGTAGTTTAAATGTTGAGTGAAATAGTTAGGAAATTGGCCAGGGGATAGGTTTGTGGGATTTTGTAATGGCAGTTAGTTTCATGTTTGAACTGATGCAGAACTGGTTGGATTTTTTATGTATGGTTTTCAAACAGCTATCTGGAATTTTAATAATGATGATTGAACTTGTGTTTATGCAGGGCTGCTGAATTTTCTGAACACGGCTGTAGCGTATTGGATGTGTGGACACAATTAGACTTGCTGTAAGTCAGGATTACCACATGAGGCGTGAAGATGGCGAGCAACTGACTGATTTTGTACGGCGTGGAGCTATAGTTTAATAATGAGATAGGATATGAGGCTAAATAACTTGGTATAATTTTCTATATTTTTTGTAAGTGTAACTTGAACTCTTGAGCATGTAATGGTGGAGACCTTGTAAGATACTTTGAATAACGGGATGTTTGGATATATATATATATATATATATATATATATATATATATATATATATATATATATATATATATATATATATATATATAATACTTTTGAATGAGAAGTGGAATTGAACAGTGTTGAATCAAATGACTTTTGTCTCATAACTTAATTTGTGATAGCTTTTGCTCTTTCTTTTTGTAATCGAAATTCCAAGTAATTCATAAGCTTATACATTTGAGAATTCATAGCCGTAAATAGTCGCTTGGCATGAATAATGAGTCAAACTTAACTCAATTTTTCCAACTGTTTGCATGAAACAATGGTAAGAAACTGTCTTGGTCATGATGACCTCTTGTCAAAGAGCATGATTTGTATAGCAAATATCCTTCTTATGGAAGAATGCGAACAACACTTGAATAAATTCATGAAATTCTTGATCAATACCCTCTTGAGATGTACTTTGACCATTCCTTGATTTTCATAAGAGAAAGTTTCTGAACTAATGATAAATTAAATTTGTATCTTAGAGAAACTTTAATTCCATATCGGACCTTAAACACCTAATGCTTTGTTGATCCATACTTTAGTTGAGAGAGAGGTATTTTGATATAAATGGCCCAAATGGTGGAACACATTGAATAATCCTCGAATGTATATATGGAATCTTAAAGCCATGGAGAAACCTTGATCACTAATATCTTTGAACTCCGTGCCAAATTATGGATTACTGATGCATGAATTAGACAGTTTAATGGATGGTATGTATATGAAATGGAAAGCTTAAGCCAATTATAGAATGATTAGATGGGCAAATTTTGGGGTGCAACAGCTGCCCCTATTTAATCGTCTTAAACCTGAAGGTGAGATTGGCGTCAGCCTTTCGATCATTCAAGGTAGAAGAAGATTAAATACCAAGTGAACCTGAAAATTTGTCTGATGAGAGATAGCCACTGGGGAACAAATGGTGTTAACTCCACCGAGTAAAATTATATCAACTCTGGGTTAGAAATGAAAAAACATCAACTCTGGGTTGAAAAAGAGAGGTGGGTCGACTCTGGGTCGAAGAATAGAGGGAGGTCAACTCTGGGTTGAGAAAGAAAGATAGTACATCAACTCTGGGTTGGAAACAAGAGATAAACATCAACTCTGGGTTGAGAGAAGGTAGTTCAACTCTGGGTTGAAAGTGGTAAGGTGAACAATTGAGAATAGCCATCAACTCTGGATTGAATGGGAAAAGGGTGAGAATCAACTCTAGGTTGAATAAAGGATAACCGTCAACTCTGGGTTGAGGATCAACTCTGGGTTGAATAGAGGATAACCGTCAACTCTGGGTTGAGTAGGAGAGGTAAAAGATAACTATCAACTCTGGGTTGAATGGGAAAAGAAACAAGACAACCATCAACTCTGGGTTGAGTGGGAAAAAAGGTAAGGGATCAACTCTGGGTTGAATAAAGGATAATTGTCAACTCTGGGTCGAATGGGGAAAAGACAAGAATCAACTCTGGGTTGAAATAAAAGGTGACCATCAACTCTGGGTGAGTGGGAAAGACAACCATCAACTCTGGGTTGAGTGGGAAAAAGATAAGCATCAACTCTGGGTCGAATAAATGACAAACATCAACTCTGGGTTGAATAAAAGGTGGTCGTCAACTCTGGGTGAGTGGGAAAAAGATAAGCATCAACTCTGGGTTGAATAAAAGACAAATATCAACTCTGGGTCGAATAAAAGGTGGTCGTCAACTCTGGGTGAGTGGGAAAAAGGTAAGCATCAACTCTGGGTCGAATAAATGACAAACATCAACTCTGGGTTGAATAAAAGGTGGCCGTCAACTCTGGGTGAGTGGGAAAAATATAATTAACTCGGGGTCAAAAGATCAAAGGAAAGTCAACTCTGGGTTGAACACAAAAACATCAACTCTGGGTTGAAGAGAGATGAACATGATTGACTTTGAGAGATGACACCACAATAATAACTCTCAGTGATCCAGTGGAATATCAATTGATTGCTTTGAGGACCTCATCTGATGAGTAACTTGGCTTATGCTTCATATGTGATGCTTGATTTGTTTTATGCACTTCTGGAGATGCAATGCAAGGGATTCTATATGCAGTGTACTGAATGATCGTTCAGGGTTTATGCTTTGCGTGGAATAGATTAGGTGGAGTTCTGAAACTCTGTTTGAGAATCAAGTTAGGGTGGATGCCCCTGTTTTATTGATGATTGGATCATGTGGGAGAAATGATGATGGAAATGCAATGATATGCATGATGATTGTATGATTATGAATGGAATGATTGTTTCCATGATACTAGGAGTGAATGGAGTGTTCCTTGCGGAAAGGTTGTTGCTTGAAGGGCAACACTTGTGAAGGTGAGGTGTTTAGTTTGACTCCTCGACACTTGTCTTGATATCTGACACTTGCTTGGGGATGAAAAAAGGAATCGTCACTAGCTTGCCCCAGCTTGTGTGATCTCTTGAGACATAACTTTGATATGCTTGAATCATGGAGATTTGCAATGGTCTGCCCCAGTGTAGATCATGGAATGGATGCCCCAGGTTGAAAGGAACTCTTCCACCTAATGGATGTTTCAGATATTTGCTTAGTGGATGACCAACCTTTGCCTTTGTAAGGTTACTTGACTGACTTTCGATGTTAAACTTTCCTTGGTATCAAGTACTTACTTTCTGATTAGAGACAATTCTGTTTTGAAAAGATAATGGGAATGCAATGCACATGTTAATCTCAAAGAAAAGTTTTATTTGTCAAAATGTTGTACTGATACTAACACAAGTGACACAGCAACATTAGGAGTCAGTTTCACATGATTTTACAGTTTGTATGCTTTCGGAACGAACCCTACTTCAATTAGGACTTTTAAGGGTTGTAACGTGGCCGGGTTCACGGTTTGAGAAACAAAGGATAAAGGCTCAAGTTCTACTTAAACCACCCCTCTTCGTGATGTTCTCCAGTCCTACGTTCAAATAGTTTGACACGAGTGTTCGCCTTTCAGGAAGGATTGCGATGGATGAGGATCCTTTGTAGCTTTGATTGAAGTGGCAGTCACCCTTTGATGCTTTCGTTGATGATCACAAGAACTTGTCCCTTGGAGGATTTTTGTTCTTTTGCTTTTGACTTTTGCTTTCCCTAACTTTTGCCTGGACAAAAAGTTTCTCTTGATTTTGGTTTCCGTTGTCCAGCGGGATATGCCCTAAATTTTACCTAAGTCATTTGCTTCAAATCTTTTCCTTTTTTCTTTTTTTTTGACTTAGCGGGCTATTGTTTCTTTCTTTTTTTTTTTTTATGATGATTCATAACTTTCTTTTATTCTTTTTTGTCTCGTTCGGGAACAAGTTGTATGACTTTGGTGATTGACTTGACGAAAAGGTTGTGACTGCCTTCTTCTTAGTGAATGGGAGACATCCATTGTGGATAGTGATCTTCCTCTTTTGTGAGATATGAGATATGGTTGATCCTCTGGTGGAATACCTGAAAGTTGAACGCTCGGTCGCACTAACTGAAGACTACCCTGCCCCTGGTTAAGATTGAGGGTTTTATATATTTGAAAAGAAACTACTACTCCATAGGCTCGAAGGGGTTTACGAAGGTTTCACTCCCTTATAACTCCGGTGTTTAGGAATTGAAACAATGCCTGTACATCCTCAGCAGGATCTTGTTCCAAAAGCATACAATTAGTGATTCATGTGTTTTTGATTTTTCATCATTCTCCTTTTTTAATTGCTTAAGACAAATGAGTTGAATATCAATGAACATAATGACAAAGATGAAATGATTTGAGAAAAACATGTATATTACATTATTTTTATTTATTCAAACAGAATGAGTTTCTTACAATGAGAAGTACTTGATAACAACAAAAGTAATACAATTGAAAATACTAAAGAAATATATACAATGGCAAGCTTGGCCTTATTCTAATGCAAATGAAATGTTCTCTGACAGACATAAAGTCTTCATGGTCCACTGGTGGAAGCTCCATTGTGAGGTGGCATGGGATTGTTGACCACATTAGGTGTCGCAGGTGTGAATGTAATCTCCTTTGCATCAAGCAGATCCTGAACCTTGTCTTTGAGAACTCTGCACTCTTCAGTGGTGTGACCAGATCCTCCAGAGTGGAATTCACACTTGGCATTAATCTTGTAATTTGGAGGGAGAGGATCAGGAGGAGGCCTCGCTTCAGCTAATTGAATCAGCTTTTGATCAAGCAAGGCGGCGAGAAGTTGGCTATAGGTCATTGGTACACGATCATACACCCTTTTAGGCCTATTCTGCCTCTGTTGACCTTGTCTCTGCTGATAACCTTGTTGTTGGAAACCTTGTTGTTGTTGTTGGACATATTGTTGATAAGGGACCCAAGGTTGTTGACCAACAGGTGCCACATAAGCTTGAGGGGCGGTGGCGGCCACTTGATAGCAAGGAGCTTGATTTTGAGCATAGGCGGCACTAGTCTCACCTTCCTTCTTTTTGACAAAGTTACCCTGATGCTTCTTATACCCATATTGGTTTGCAGCAGCAGTATTGGCGGGATTCTGGATCTTACCAATTTTCAAACCATTCTCAATTCTTTCACCAATCCTGACTAAATCAGAGAAACCAGAAGAAACACTACCCACCATCCTTTCATAGTAATGTCCTTGAAGAGTGTTCATGAACATATCAACCAGCTCGGATTCAGAAAGTGGTGGATTAACTTGAGCAGCCATTTCTCTCCACCTTTGGGCATATTCTTTGAATGTCTCATTGGTCTTTTGTGCTTGATTCTGAAGTTGCAACCTAGTCGGTGCCATGTCGATGTTGTATTGGTATTGCTTGAGAAAGGCATCATACAAATCCTTCCAAGATCGGATCCTATTACGCTCCAGATTCATATACCAGTTCAGAGATGCCCCAGACAAGCTATCTTGAAAGCAATGGATGAGCAATGGTTCATTGTGAATGTGAGAAGCCATCTTACGATAGTACATGATAATGTGGCTCTTCGGACAGCTTAAACCCTTGTACTTCTGAAAGTCGGGAGTCTTGAACTTGGGAGGAATAACCAGATTAGGAACCAAGCACATTTCTTCAGCGTTCATCCCACAGGCACTAAAACCTTCAATAGCTCGAATCCTTTCCTCAAGAATCTTATACTTCTCAGCAGATCTCTCAACAGGTTGAGCTCTTTCAGCAGTTGGTATTGGATGCATTTCTGGATTAGCAAACTGAGGACCACAAAAAGCAGGATGAGGAACTTCTGAATGAGGAGGTGGAGTAGGAAATGGGAAAACAGGCCCATTCATAGTTGGCACTCCAGAGGTTAAGGGTATGGACCCTCCTTGGTTTGAAGCTCCAAGAGTATCAGCAGTCATGAAGCTAAATGGCATCCCAAGAGTAGCATTAGTCCTTGCTTGGAAATCAAATGGAGTAGAAGAAGGTGGAACGACCTCAAGTTGGCTAGCAGCAGCTTGGTTACCAACAACGGGAATCTCTTGTGTAGCAGGAATCCTTTCGGTTCGCAAGGCTTGGATAGCTTCCAGGATAGCATCGACCTTAGTTTTCATTTGATCCATCTCTTCTCTAATGGCAGCTTGATCTTGTTCGTAATTCTCCATGATTCTTCTTCTGTGAGCTCTTGTCAGATATCGGTGTGGAGGAATTGTCTTGACTGATCTGATGGAGAGAAAGAGGTAAGAGTCTTGGTAACCATGAATGCATATGCCTGAATGCAAAGATGTTAATGAAGATGCAAGTGTATTAGGATCAAGGATCAAGGCTTCTTGGACAACAACTTCTCATGGCTAATAAGATATGGTCGAATCCTCCAGATTCAGAGGTTCGACGTTGCTTTCTGGATAAATAGCTTGGGCATAAGTCAAAGATGGTCAAACCCTCCAGATTCAGAGGTTCGACGTTGATTCTGATAGATAACTGATGTAGAACTTCTGTATAAGTCAAATGTCCCAGGATCAAAGGTTCGACGTCTTTTGTTAAATATCAGAAATCCGGGTATGATGAAGGTCAGGTTTCCTGTCCCATCCCAACCTCACGGGTATGTATTCTAGACACGGACAGGTGGTCCCTAATGGTCACTAGGGTCTACAGTTCCCATGGGGTACAAAGTGTTTGAGGCAACAAGCGTGCCAGACACAGTGTTCCATGAAAGAACCTCGCCCAGTTGTGGTACCCCATGTCGAACTCATCCATAGCAAGCGCTACGGTAGTCAACATGAGCATCCACGCTAATCCTATGTGTCACTTGGCCTGGGTAGTGGGCCTTTTACCTCATACAAACCCCCCACCTGCAAAACAGAACAGAAGACCCCAAGGAACACAGAATATAATCCATATGCATGATGTGCAAACAGAAATAAGCATCATATGCAAGCAGAAAATAAAATATGCAAACATATATACAAGGTATAGACATAAAACAAGTAAACACCCAGTAAATAAACAAACAAACGCAGGCTAGGATCGACTTACTAAGGATGGACCAGCAATAGGTCTAGCAACGTCCCCAGCAGAGTCGCCAGCTGTCGCACGCTCGCGAAAATGTGAACAGAGTCGCCACCAATATATTTATCCCAAAGGGAAAGGAATATCAGAAAACCTAGAATAAGGATAAGAGAAGGTCTTGCGACCAGAGATAGGGTACGGGAGTCGGTTACGCGAGGGGAAGGTACTAGCACCCCTCGCGCCCATCGTACTCGATGGTATCCACCTATGTTTGTTGTTATCTAAAGGGTGTATAAATCTAAAGCTTAATTACTAAGGGAATGCATGCAAATGAAAGAAGAAGAAACACGGGGAAAATAAGGTTTTTAAATAGTTGTGCTCGCTTAGGCCCCGCGACCTAATGCCTACGTATCCTTTTCAGGAATCAGAGCGCCGTAGTTCGGCTCTTTAGTTTTTGTTTGTTTTTGTGTTTTTTAGTGAACAACGTTACATTCGCACTCCGCTGCTCGACCTCTGGAGTCTTAAGCTGGGAATGGAGCGGAAATAACGTGTCCGATTAGAAGAAAGAGTGCCCTGAAGGCAGGAGAAAGAATGCCTCTGAGGCAAGAGATGAAGAAGAGATTTTGAGCGTTTCGAGGAAATCCCTTAAGCAAGGGAAACTCGAGTTACTCTTTGGTTTGTGTTTTTTAGAGGTTGGGAACTTACGCCTGAATGGAACCCTTAAGCAAGGGAGCTCCAAGCACTCGAACATCCCTTAAGCAAGAGAAGTTACAAGCTTCCATTCCCTTTTTATTAGTCAAAGTATTTATTAGTCATTTTTTATGAGTTTTCTTGGTATTTTTTATGGGAAATTTATTCAAGTATTTTTAGAGTGTTTTAAAGTGTTGAAAAGGAAAAGAAACTAACCTAAGTATGAAGGGAATTTTTACCTAATGTTATCATGGTTTCTACCTAAGGTTAGGAATAAAAGAAAATAAAAATAAAGTCACACTTAGAAGTCAATAATGAGTAACACAATGGTACAAAATTATACACAAGTATGAAGTAGCAAGTCAAAACATAGTACAAAATGAATTAAAAATACTACTATTTTTTATATTGATTTTTATGAGAGAAGTTGAATTACAAGTCAAGTAAAAAGACTAAAAAACAAAATAGCCTAAAAACTAATATTTTTAGTGATTATTTTTTATGTCTAAAATCATGTGTTAAAAGGTCTAAAAGGATAGTGGAAAAATTAGTGATTATCACCTAAAAGAAATTGGTAAAAAAGACTAAGTAAACCTAAAATTATTAATGAAGAATAAAGAAAACAGGGGGTGCTAATTGAAAATATGGGTGTGAAGAGTAACATGGGCGCAGGGCCCAGAGGACCGGCCCACACAGTTGTTTTTTTGTATGATTTTGCTGCCATAAGAGACCTGGGCCTGAGAGGGGTGTAGCTAGCGATTTGGCCCAGAGAGTTTTTGTTATACAGAATACCAAAACCTGGTATGGGCCACATGGGGGTGTATGCAGCGAATGGCCCAAGTATGTGATCCATAGATTATTGATTCAGAAATAATTCCTCAACTATTGTCAATTAATTCAATTAATGGAAAACTAAACTTTATGTTATATTTTGATTATACTAATTAATCAAATTAATTACGTTAATAATAATGAAAAATGAAATGAAAAAGGGAATAGAGTAAAATGTGTTGCGCCGATTCATATTCTTCCCTCACTCTCGTTCTCAGACCTCCTTCCTTCTATTGCCTCACCGGAAATCTCTCCGCCGCGCCGGAGGCGGCGGAGCTCAACCAAATCCCTAATTTAAGCCCTATCCTCAATCTACGATCCACCCCGAACATTAATCCACCTTCGATTTTGCTCGTACACGGTTTCAACACTCTCAAATCAGAAAGGGGATTAAGAACCCTAAATGGTGAAGTCGGTATAATCAAGAACAAAAAGAGGAGCGAGAGCATTAATGTGTGACAAAGACGCAGAAAAGATCAAAGTTTGAAGGATCGAAGGGCTTACCTGATGTATAGAAAGAAACGAAGATCGAGAAGTCCGGAGATGGGGCTCTAGTTACTAACGTGCGAAATGAACGCGATTGAGAGGAGATGTTGATCCAGGTAACTTCGAATCCTTGCTCGTATCTGATTCTATGCTTCTCCTTCTTCTTTTTCTTTGTTGTGATGTGATGGACGTGGTTGCAGAGTGATGTGAAGAGAGCGATGATGAAGGTGATGCCGGTGCTGAACAATGATGATGATGAAGGAGTATTTGGAGGAGAGAGTGCCGATGAAGATTTGTTGTTGATGAAGAAGACTCGAAGATATTGAAGGTGAGAGGTTCTTCGAGCTGGATCCTTCGATCTGTTTATCTTTATATTCGTTTCTTTTCCATTTCAGATTGATGAATCGAGAGAAATGATCTTCTTCGGATCATTATTCTTCTCTTTGTTCTTTAGGTTGAAGATTGGAGATTGAGAGTGATTGAGAGGAAGATGATGAGTTTGAAGGTTGTGAAGCAGCGTGCAGGCTAAGAAGCGAAGATGATGATTGTGAAGAAGGTGAGAAAGTGATTGAGGAAGAGGTTTGAAGATGGATGAAGAATGTGTAGAGATGAAGATGATGATGAATGAAAGTGAGAAATGGTGGAGAAGTGGTTGAAGATCAATGAAGAGAAAATGGTGGAGAGGATTGAGAGTGGTTCAGAGATGAAGAGAGAGTGATGAGGTGAAGGAGAGGGAGAAAAGAGTGGAAGTTCAGAATTGAAGGTGAAGAATGGTGGAGGATGGAAATGAATGGAGAAATGGTGGAGGATGGAAATGAATGGAGAAATGGTGGAGGATGGAAATGAATGGAGTGAGGATCAAAAATGGTGGAGGCTTGAAACTGAAGTGAAGCCTGAATATAAATAGGTGAGTTCTTCTGATTTTTCCTTTTGAAATTCTGTTATAGTTTGTTAGAGTTAGTTGTGAATCGGTTATGAACAGTTATGCTGAGCTGGCAGGTTAGTTTGTTTTCTGTTAGGTTAGTTAAATAGTTTGTTATGAATGGTTAGAAGTGGTAACTGTTTTGAGAGCTTGTTAGAAAGGGTAACTGAAATTGGTTAAAGAAATGTTAGTGAATGGAAAGTTCTATGCAGGAAAATTATGGTTAGAGATTCTGTTATATGCTGTTAAGGGATTTTTGGGGTTTGTTTGTGAGTTGGTTAAGTTATGAGGGTTATGTTAAGAGGATTACATTAGCGAATGGCTGGGACTGGTTGTAACAGGTTCTAGTTAAGTTCTGTTATGAACTTGTGTTAGTTTGCTCTGTTAGTAACTGTTAGTTTTAGATGTTTAGGAAAGGTTAGTTGAATCAGTTGGTCTTGGTAGTTATCTATGGTTGAAGTGGTTTAGAAATCTGTTATATTTGGTTTGAGACTGAAACTAAAGTTAGTTAGGGTTATTAGGATTCGGTTAGAGCTTGTAACTGTTAGTTACAAAACGGTTAGGGGTTAGTTATAAGTTATAACTGTTATGAGGTAGTTTAAATGTTGAGTGAAATAGTTAGGAAATTGGCCAGGGGATAGGTTTGTGGGATTTTGTAATGGCAGTTAGTTTCATGTTTGAACTGATGCAGAACTGGTTGGATTTTTTATGTATGGTTTTCAAACAGCTATCTGGAATTTTAATAATGATGATTGAACTTGTGTTTATGCAGGGCTGCTGAATTTTCTGAACACGGCTGTAGCGTATTGGATGTGTGGACACAATTAGACTTGCTGTAAGTCAGGATTACCACATGAGGCGTGAAGATGGCGAGCAACTGACTGATTTTGTACGGCGTGGAGCTATAGTTTAATAATGAGATAGGATATGAGGCTAAATAACTTGGTATAATTTTCTATATTTTTTGTAAGTGTAACTTGAACTCTTGAGCATGTAATGGTGGAGACCTTGTAAGATACTTTGAATAACGGGATGTTTGGATATATATATATATATATATATATATATATATATATATATATATATATATATATATATATATAATACTTTTGAATGAGAAGTGGAATTGAACAGTGTTGAATCAAATGACTTTTGTCTCATAACTTAATTTGTGATAGCTTTTGCTCTTTCTTTTTGTAATCGAAATTCCAAGTAATTCATAAGCTTATACATTTGAGAATTCATAGCCGTAAATAGTCGCTTGGCATGAATAATGAGTCAAACTTAACTCAATTTTTCCAACTGTTTGCATGAAACAATGGTAAGAAACTGTCTTGGTCATGATGACCTCTTGTCAAAGAGCATGATTTGTATAGCAAATATCCTTCTTATGGAAGAATGCGAACAACACTTGAATAAATTCATGAAATTCTTGATCAATACCCTCTTGAGATGTACTTTGACCATTCCTTGATTTTCATAAGAGAAAGTTTCTGAACTAATGATAAATTAAATTTGTATCTTAGAGAAACTTTAATTCCATATCGGACCTTAAACACCTAATGCTTTGTTGATCCATACTTTAGTTGAGAGAGAGGTATTTTGATATAAATGGCCCAAATGGTGGAACACATTGAATAATCCTCGAATGTATATATGGAATCTTAAAGCCATGGAGAAACCTTGATCACTAATATCTTTGAACTCCGTGCCAAATTATGGATTACTGATGCATGAATTAGACAGTTTAATGGATGGTATGTATATGAAATGGAAAGCTTAAGCCAATTATAGAATGATTAGATGGGCAAATTTTGGGGTGCAACACCATGGACGCAAAGGTTGCTCAACTGAAGGAAATCCAAGAGGCTGCTCAATACAAAATGGGCTTGGCGAAGATCAAATATCAACGAATGAAGGCCTCCGTTCCCTTTTAGTCTTTAGTTTTTTACTATTATTTCTGCATGTAATTTTATTTTAAGGCAGAACTTGTATTTTTTTGAAACTTTGAATATCTTAATCTAATTATTACTTTAGCTGTAATAATTGCCTCTATATTATGACTGTTCATACCATTAGGTTCCCTATGGTCATTAAGCTTCGATTGGACTTTTGGGTGCCCCAAGCAAGTAACCGTCAATTAATCATGACACGTTTTCCCAAATGTCTATTTAGTTCTCAAGTGTGTTGGTCGTGTGATGATTTAGTTTCAACTTCCAAGGCACAAACGCGGAGGACTACACAACTTCTCTCTAGGGATCCAACACGTGGCCCACCACTACTGCTTTTGCGTAATTAACCCTAACGTGGGTTACTTCTATAAAAGCCTCTCCATTTTCTTATTTTGTCATTCCCTTCCAACGATAACTTCTTTCTCCCCAAACCAAACAAACCCTTTTGCTCTCTCCATCATGTCTTCCTTCAACAGAGAAAACATTCCTCACATTATCAAATAAAGAATTCTTTCTCCCATTGATTTTGATGAACAAACAATTGACCTCAAACTTATGTTTGCCAAGCAAAACTTAGTATATTACCTAACCATCCTAGATGGACCTATTTATCCCTCTGTTCTTGCCAACTTCTAGAGGAATGCCACTGTTCATAGGGACCGTGAGGGCAAAGAAGCTATCCATTCCAACATATTTGGCTTCCCTATCACCATCACTACCAACATCATTTCAAGAGTGATTAAGTGTGAAGCCGTGGGAGCTCGTATTGCTGAATACGATAGCAAGCTTATCTCTGACGTTCTGAGGGTGGTATTTACTGATCCTAATAAGGCTTTTACTGCGCTCATAGGCAGGATCTGGCATCAAGTTCTTGTCTTTAACTTTCGTCCCAGGATGGAAGATCAAGACAGAATAATGCTTGAAGACCTTAGGTTCCTATATCCTCTTCTTCGCATGGAGAAGATAAATATACCTCTTGCCATCTTCAACTATCTCAAGGAAAAGATTATGGACTCACGCTATGGTGAGGTCCTTTTCATTCCTTATGGAAGAGTTCTGACTCACATCTTTTATAAAAACGGGTGTGATCAAGAAGATGTGTGAAGCAGGATTGTCCAGTTTCCTTGCAACAGAATGTGGGGGAAAGATAGATCTTGAGAGGTTGTGTTTTTGACGTGACTGAAATTGTCTTTTAGGTTTATTTTATTAATGTTGATGCATTTTAGGTATTATGCATCACTTTTGTATTTCTCTATAGTATGTAGCCTATTTTGGCAAAATTAATATTTTGGAATGAAATATGTATTCGCCATTTTAGCTTGCAATGTTGATTTCTGATATCTACGTTGTTGTGATCTTCACCTCATGCATAAATGGATTATATCTCTTTAAATATTTCCCATTTACTTTTAGGATTCTTCGATCCTCTGCTAGTTCTTCTATCTCATACGCATTATTTGAAAATGCTTTCAAAATTCGAAAAGGTCCTTCTTAATGTGGAGACCATTTACCTAAAGCTTTATTCTTTTTATCCATAGGTAATATAACTTTCCAAACTAAATTATTTGAAGTAAAAGTTTTACCTTTGACCTTTTTGTTATATTCCCTCGCTACTCTTACCTTCTGCCTCCTTAAGACTTCTAACGCGCGCAACCTTTCTTCGTCTAGCTCTGTTAACTCATTCATCATCATTTCCCAATATAAGTTATATGGGATTTCTCCTTGCTTTTGGATCCGTACTGATTGCAAGTAAATTTTGACAGGCAAAACTGCATCATGTCCAAACGTTAACTGGAAAGGTGTACTATTCGTTGCTTCTTTAGGAGAGGTGCGGCAAGCCCAAAGTACTTGATCTAATGTCTTATGCCAATTCTTTGGTTTTGTTCCTACATGCTTCTTTATTAACCCAATGATTACTTTTTTTGCTGCTTCGGCTTGTCCGTTAGCTTGGGCGTAGTAAGGCGTGGATGTAAGCAACTTGAATCCCATTTCTTTTGAGAATTCTTGCATCTTTCGACCAGTAAATATTGATCCTTGATAAGTTGTTATAGTTTCTGGGATTCCAAATCTATATAATATTTGTTTTTGAATAAATTCTATGACCGTTTCTTGATCTACATTTATCAAAGGCACTGCTTCGATCCATTTAGTAAAATAATCGATTCCAACAAGAATGTACTTCTGTCCTTTAGATGAAGTAGGTCGAATTTCACCAATTAAATCTAAAGCCCAACCTCTAAATGGCCATGACTTGATAATTGCGTGGAGCTCACTTGCAGGAGCATGTTGGATTCCTGCATGTATTTGACATTCTTGACAACCTTTAGCAAATTCTATACAATCCTTCAGCATGGTAGGCCAATAAAATCCATACCTGAAAAGCAACCATTTCATTTTATGGCCTGCTTGATGTGCCCCACATGTTCCACTATGAACGTTAGATAATGCCAAGTACGCTTCGTTCTCACCCAAACATTTTAATAAAATGCCTTCAGGAGTTTTCTTGAATTGCTCATTTCCCATCAAAACGTACGACAAAGTGTCGCAACCTGCCCTAAAAATTTAGATTTTAGGGTCGCCACCAATTCTGCCAGGGCGAATAGGAAACCCTACGAAGTTATAGAGAATTCTGGGTAAGTTATTATAATCAGGTCAAGGGAAGGTGTTAGGCACCCTTAGCCCTTTCCTAAGGTTTGCGTTTAAGGTTTGTAAGAGTATTATGGTAAGGTTTGTGGTTTTATGGCTAATGACAGAAAATGAATAGGGTTAAAAGTGAGATTTGAACCTAATTGAGGTTTTGGGGGAGGGGACTTGCCTTGGTTATCTAAGTGCCTACGTACCTCCTTAGGGAGGATCAGAGTCAACGTAGTTCGGGACAGGGTTGTACGCCTTAGAATTAGTATGAATGTGTGAAGGTATTTTGAATTACCTTATCGTAGTTTTGAAATTCGTAGTTTAGAAAGAGATGTGTTTTGATGTGGCGTACAACCTGTCGCTACCGCGAAAAATGGATCAGAGTCGCCACTAATATATTTATCCCATAAGGGAAAGGAATACCAGGAAACCTAACTCAGAATAAGAACGAGGTCTTTCGACCAGAGAATCTAGGTACGGGAGTCGGTTACGCAAGGGGAAGGTGCTAGCACCCCTCACGCCCATCGTACTCGATGGTATCCACCTATGTTTGTTTCTATCTAAAGGGTGTATCTATGTCTAAACCTAAATGCGAATGCATGCGAAAGTAAACACGGGGAAAAGAAGGAATTATTTACAAGTGTGCTCGCTTAGGCCCCGCGACCCAATGCCTACGTATCCCTTACAAGGAATAAGAGCGACCGTAGTTCGGCTCAAGATTTTCTATGTTTTTGTGTTTTTTAGTTGAACAGAGGTTAAAGTCGCACTCCACGATGCTCGACCTTTGGAGACTTATACGCCTAATTATGGAATGGATTCAACATGTTCTTAAGAATGCCACGAGGGCGAGAGATAGAAGAGAGTTTGAGCGTTTCGAGGAAATCCCTAAAGCAAGGGAAACTCGAGTTACTCTTTGGTTTGTGTCTTTTAGAATTTGGGAACTTACGCCCGAATGGTTCCCTAAAGCAAGGGAGATCCAAGCACTCGAATGATTCCCTAAAGCAAGGGAGATTCAAGCTTCCATTCCCTTTTTAATGATTTTCACTTTTTTATTAATGTTTTAGATGTTTTCTTTGTATTTTTTAAGGGAATTTATTTCAAGTATTTATTAAGTGTTTTAATGTTGTAACAAGAAAAAGGATGAAAAAAGGGGGACTAGCCTAGTTTCTAAACCTAATTGTTATTGTTCAAAGGGGAAATTCTAAGTCTAAACTATGCTAAGCAAGTCTAAAAACATACACAAGCAATACCAATTAAAAGAAAATAAAGTAAGGATTAAAATCTAAACTAAACATGGAAATATTCACAAGTATATTGTATTTTTATTCATGTTTAAGACTATTTTTATGAATTAAAGCTAAAAAGAAACTATGCATTTTTATCATTTTGACTAATCACAAATTAAAGAAAATCAACAATAAAATTCTAAAAAAAGAAGAAAAACAATTATTCCTAAAAATTCTAATTGGGTAGAAAATGTATTTTGTCACTTTTATCTAAGTAAAAATCAATTAATAAGCAAAAAGGAATAAAAGAAAGAAAATTATTTATTGTTTTTTTCATTATCAGTAGGAGGTGCAGGAGCAATTATCAAATGAACTGAAATTATTTAGAAATATGAAACTGGGCCTAACTATGGGGTGGAAATAGTAGTGGCGCTAAGGCCCAGGTCCTGAGAATTGCGTGTGCATTAGTAGAGCAGGGGTGCGTTTCCAGAATGATGATGAGCCCAATCATGCGTGGCCCAAATCTCGTTTTTATTTTATTTTCTTATTTCCAATTATTATTATACTCAGCAATTGATTATTATGCCATGATTTTGTATATGGTTCACATGAAATAAAAGCGTGACATTAACACCTGATATCAATTGGTCACACCCACTATTAAATGAGAGTAAGACAAAAACAAAGCATAAGCCAATCCCTGAGTGCCACCACACCAATTCAATGATTAGAATAAAACAAAATGGAATAAAGCATCATATTTGGACCAATGATAGCAGGGCACGTAATAAGAACAAGAAATAGCCATGCATGGATGTCGTCGGAGCTGGAGATGCTCCGGTCATCTTCTCTGGTGAGACGCCACCACCGGACCGCCGTGAAACGCCCAGAAACGAAGAACTTCACCACCACCCCACTCGTTTTTTCGTATAGATCACAAATATGCTATTAGTTTTCTCTGACTCTCTCTCTAAGACACAAACAGAAGAAGATCTAAAAACCCTACGCGCCACAAAATTTCCAGAAACTCACCCTAACCACATACAAATGTTCACATCGTTCAACTACCTGATTCAAGCATCTAAACAATGTATATATCACGCAACCAGTACTATATCAAGAAGCATGTCAAATTCCACACGTACGCTTCTGTAACATCACATGAAGCACACACACGCAAAGGCTATTGATCCATTAATGAGGATAAGAGCAACATACCCGAAGTAAACCTTGAATTAAAGCAATCAAGAAGAAGAGAAATCCTTCAGCCACCTTGCGAATCCCTTGAATCATGGTGCTACGTTCATGGAGTAGTCTTGATCCGCTGAGAAATAAACTCAGGGAGCTTTCTTTCAGATCCTTGAAGCATGAACAGAACCACTCTTGAACCGAAAGCGACGCGAAGGATCTTTGTGCAAACTTCTATGCCATGCGATGATGATCTCCAAGTCTAGATTGGATCGGTGGAAGAGTTGCCATGGGAATGAAGAATATCGTGGTGGTGATTTGCCACAGTTTTAAGGGAAGAAGATGATGATGACGGTTGTTAGAGTGGTTATGGCGGTTGTGGTGGTGGAGTTTTCTGAATGTGGTGGTTGAGAACGGTGGTTGTTACAAAGCGGTTGGAGTTTGTTATGGTGGAGAGAGAAAGTTGATGGTGGTGGAATGATGATGAAGGAGATGAAGATTAACGGAGGATGAGTTGGTGATGAAGGTAGCTCGTGGTGGTTGAAGGAGGTTAGAGAAGTTTGTTAGGGTGGTGAGAGAGAGAGAGAGGAGAGAGTGAAGATGAGAATGGAAACTGAAAAAAGAAGTTATGGAGCCTCCTGATTTGTGAAGAGAGTGTGGTTTTTATAGTATGGTGGTGCATGGAGTGTATGGTGTGGTGTTGTGTGGTGGATATTTTCTCCCCCCTTCACGTGCAGCAATGATGCATGGCTATTTTTGATAAAACTGAAAATAATGCCCTTGTCTTATGCTGATTCAGTGTGTCATGCGTGTGCCCAACCCATTTCTAGCTTAGCATTCTTGTCAACATAGACCTTTGTAAGGGCATGACTTTGAGCATTGATATCTTCTTCACTATATGCCCAACATTAATGTTCTTGAGCCCATTGTGAAGACCTCGTGGAGTAGAGTATCTTGGTATTGGTATGGAGTCCGTAAGATGCTTATATTTCCCTAAAACCAACTTTGAATTATGCCTGCCACGTGTTTGATAAATTGCTCACGCATGCCCTGGATTTTTGCCCAAGTCTTGGTCAAAATGTGACTTGGTGAAGTCATGACTTTATGGCTCCATAAATAATTCAATACCCCTCCAATTTTCTTGGTTCTTGTCTCATTGTGTAGAGTGCATGGAGTAGATTAGAATGAGACCACGTTTGGGTTTTTTGCACATTTGTAGAGCTCAAGAATCAGCTTGACATTTGGCCCACCAATTGTTTGATGAAATGCTTGCGTAATGCCCAGAATTTACCCAGCAGCATGACTTGAATTAGTATGGACCTTCAATTTGCTTAGCTCTATATCTTTTGATTCAAGCTTCTATTGAGAAATTGTTCAACTACGAAGTTGTTCATCTCCATGAGATGAATAATTTTGATGTTGAACTTTTCCTGAAATAAAGCCTCTTGCCACGTGTAAAATAGGCCTGAAACTGACTGGTCAACCCATTCCAAAAACTCCAAATTTTTTCTAAGTATTTTTCCTTTCTATTTTTGGTAACTTCACATTTCAACCAACTTCCATTCTTGGTAACTATGATAATTTCCTGATTTTATTTTATTTCTTTGACTTTACTTTGACCGATTTTTCTACCAAAAGTCAACATTTGAACATTGACCCGGATTTTGACCAAAAAGTCAACTGTTCTGATTTTCTCCGATTCCAGATGAATTTCCCGATTAAATCGTTTCTGACCCAATTCTCAATCAATCTTCAACCAAAGAAGCTTCAATGAATATTTTTTCAAAGCAACCACATTTTCACATCCAAAAATCATCTCCTGATGAAATTTTGACCAAAAAGTCAACAGGGTTGACTTTGGTCAAAGCCCTAATTAGAAATCCTGGTGAACTTGAGAATTGTATCTTTTAATCAAAGCTTTGACTTGGAAATGATGAAGCCCTGATTTTAGGAGTATACCAATGGAAATGATCCTCTTCAATAAGACCTCAGATCTGATTCTTCTTAACCAAGAATTTCCTCAACCTCAGCCTCTTTTTGTCAATTTTCTTGAGCAGTAATTGTGATATGGATGAATGTAATGGATGAATGTCCTAGATGAGGTATGCACATGAATGTAAGGTGAGGCCAATTGGGAAATAAATAAATGGGCAAATTTTGGGGTGCAACAGCTGCCCCTATTCAATCTTCTTAAACCCGAATGTACGAACGACACAAGTTCTGGACATTTGAGGTGTAAGTGGATTGAATACTAAAGAACCCAGAAATTTGCGCTCAGGAGTAACAACTCTGAGGTGGTATTTTGCAATTTTGATTTTGAGAAGGGACACCAGTTACTACTGATTCCAAACAGGGGATACTATTAAATGCCTGATATAAACAAGAAGCGCCAGTCAACTACTGGACATTTGCCGATAACAACCGGACTTTGAAGGAAAGGACTAATACCAATCAGACCCATCCAAAGGATGCCTGTAACAACAAGACTTTAAGGGAACAGACTAGTAACAACTAGAACTGCCCAAAAGATGCCCGTAACAACGGGACTTTTGCTGGTAACATCCAGTCTTTCAAGGAAAGGACCAATAACGATCAGACCCAGCCAAAGGATGCCTGTAACAACAGGACTTTAAAGGAACAGACTAGTAACAACTAGAACTGACCGAAGGATTCCTATAACAATAGGACTTTTGCTGGTAACAACCAGACTTTCAAGGAAAGGACCAATAACAATCAGACCCAGCCAAAGGATGCCTGTAACAACAGGACTTTAAAGGAACAGACTAGTAACAACTAGAACTGACCAAAAGATGCCCGTAACAACGGGACTTTTGCTGGTAACAACCAGACTTTCAAGGATGCCTGTAACAACAGGACTTTAAAGGAACAGACTAGTAACAACTAGAACTGACTGAAGGATGCCTATAACAATTGGACTTTTGCTGGTAACAACCAGACTTTCAAGGATGCCTGTAACAACAGGACTTTAAAGGAACAGACTAGTAACAACTAGAACTGACCGAAGGATGCCTATAACAATAGGACTTTTGCTGGTAACAACCAGACTTTGAAGGATGCCTGTAACAATTGGACTTTTGCTGGTAACAACCAGACTTTCAAGGATGCCTGTAACAACAGGACTTTTGCTGGTAACAACCAGACTTTGAAGGATGCCTGTAACAACAGGACTTTTGCTGGTAACAACCAGACTTAACCAAAGGATGCCTGTAACAATAGGACTTTAAAGGAACAGACTAGTAACCACTAGAACTGACCAAAGGATGCCTGTAACAACAGGACTTTTGCTGGTAAAACCAGACTTAACCAAAGGATGCCTGTAACAACAGGACTTTACGGAAAAGGCTAGTAACAACTAGACTCAACCAAATGATGCCTATAACCATAGTACTTTCGCTGGTAACAACCAGAATTTGAAGGATGCCCATAACCATGGGACTTGACTAAAGAAGACTAGTAACGACTGGACTCTTATTGGGGATGTTTATGTGCACTAGATTTGAAGGCGATGCCAATAACCATTGGGCTTGACTGAAAGAAAGGCTAGCGACAACTAGAATCAATCAGGGGGTGCCAGTAAACACTGGGCTTTCAAGACATTGATGCTTGCGGAATGCAAGAACTACATGAATCCCACAGGCCAACAGGCGGGGTATAACTCTTCAAAAAGTGGCAATCATTCGAAATGCCACACACCAAGTATGGTTATCCAAATGATCGAGATGTGAGATATTATCCTCACTTCAATTGCACTCGGCAAACGGGAAAATAACCACGGAGACTAGTAACCACTAGACTCGACTAGAAGACGTCATTAAAAAACTGAAAAATCAAGGAGATATTGATGCTTGCGAAGCATAAGAATTACATAGATCCCTCAGGCCAAAAGGCGGAGTGTAACTCTTTAAGGGTGGCAATCATTCGAATTGCCACACACATAGTATGGATTTCAAATGATTGAAAAATGAGATGGGTTGAATGCCCACCCTCCTTCGCACTCTATTATGCACGCGACATGCGGGAAAATAACCAAAGCAAACTTGCAAGAAGCAAGAAATATCCCTTATGCAAAAGGAAATAAGGGGACTCACAAAAAGTGAACGCAAAGAGAGGACTGGTGACGACCAGACTCTATTAGATGATGCCAGTAGAACTCGACTTTGAATGAGGTATCGTTACTTATGGAACAGAAGAACTACATGGTTCCCTCAGGCCAAAAGGCGGGGTGTAATTCTACCAGAGTGACAATCATTCGAATTGCCACACACAAAGTATGGGTTATCCAAACGATTGAGCTCAGCACACGGGAAATAACCACAGAGACAATGATCTTGACGAAGAAAGACTTTGTATCCAATCCACATTGGAGTGAGAAAGTGAGACTTCTTCTGGGGGTATATATTACCTTGTGCCTTTGGAGCACAAACAAACTTGGCTTATGCATGTTTGATTTGATTTTTTTTTATGGCGTAATGCTCCATATTCATGGAAATGCTACGCTTTTTGCTGATGCAATGCGAATGCAATGGTTACTATATGCAAAGATAACGAGGGCCCTTTAAAGAATATTTCACTGACTTGTTGATCGGACTTCGTCTTTGACCTCGGGAGAGGTAAACACAAGGGAGAATCCCCTTAGTGTTAAGAACTTTGTGGGGGTGCCAATAGATATTGGACTTTGACTTGCAAGATGTACTTCTTCGTTGACTTAAGGGATAACTTCTGACTCCTCACCAGGAGGCACTACTTGGAAGATTTTCAACTTGAGGAGATTCCCTCGACTCACCTTTTTGGGAATAAAAAATCCTGATGAGGAACCCTTTATAGGATGAGTGGAACAACTCCGAGGAGAAATACACTCCTATACTTGGGGAGAGAATGAATTCTCAGGAGAAATAAACTCCTATGCTTGGGGAGAGAATGAATTCTCAGGAGAAATAAACTCCTATGCTTGGGGAGAGACTTTTCTAGGAGAAATAAACTCCTATGCTTGAGGAATGGAACTAACTCTCAGGAGAAATAAACTCCTATGCTTGGGGAGAGAGTAACTTGTTGGGGAAAGGCATTATGATACTTATCAACTTCGTGATGGTCAACTGCATTTTACAAATGAATGATGGTTCCTTCAATACAAACCAAAGGAGTATGCCCCAAGCCGCCTGACTTAAGAAGATATTTGGTTTACAAAGACATTTGCCTCGAAAGGATCCTTACACAACAATTACTTGGGATAATTCTGCCCCAGCATATTCAAGCATTTGAAATATTCTTTCCCTTGATCAACAAATCCTTGAAGAGGTTTTTCGAATCTCGACGTAACTGCCCAAGATTGAGTAAGCTTGAGAGATTCCTCGACGTCACTACTTCAGATTGCTTGAAATCAAGAGAGAGATTCCTCGACTTGATTAACCCAGATTGATTGGATTTGAGATGTCACACCTTGGTTTGCTTGCCCCAGATAGGCTGAACTCACGAGAGAGATTCCTCGTCGTGACTGCCCCTGATTATGTACATCTTATCAGAATCCTCAAGTCTACTTCCCTTGAAGTCCACCAAACTATGGAAGCAACTTTATCATATTCAATGGAGTCTTCAAACTCTTCCCCTCAAGGATACTTAATCAAAATGCATCTACTCAACAGAGTATTCAGACTTCTCCCCTCAGGATAATCGATCAAAAGAAGGTATAAACTGATTATGCTCAATTGAGTCTTTAGGCAACATGCCCCTTGATATATTAGTCTCTGGAATGATTTCTTTTTACTCTGAGGAGTTCTCAAGTCTCTTTTACTTTGACATGATCAAGCTCTTCGTGGATTCTCATCATGGAAACTTTCTTGATGTTTAAGCAAATGTTTTGTATGCAAAAGAATGTTAATTCTAAGAATGATAATTCTAATGCAAAGCCTATGCTAGTCTTGAAGTTTAAAACTTTTTATGCAGTGAGGTGGCCACCTCTTGTGAATGAAATCTAAAGCGGGCATACGATACCAACATAGATATGTGTTACGCTTCATTGGGAGTCAGCTAAACGCTATCTCTTCGGAGTGCTTTTTCGAAATAAACCCTACTTCAATTAGGACTTTTAAGGGTTGTAACTTGGCCAGGTTTGTGGTTTTCAGAAACAAAAGATTTTTAGGCTCAAAATTATTTGGTGCCCACCCCCTTCGTGATGTTCTCCATTCTTATATTCAGTTAACTCGACACGAGTGTTCGTCCCTCACAAGGAATTTTAAGATGGTTGAGGAATCAATGATGGTTTTTTTTCCGGACATGGCAGTCGCTCACCTTTTATTCTTTTGATTCATTATCACACGACTTTGTTCTTGCTTTGTTTTCACCATCATTTTTCTTTTTATTACTATATTCTTTTCTTTCATCATTTTTTTCATTTTTTTTCATCATATATTTTTTTGCTCTTCTTTTTTTTGAACAAGTCGTGTGACCTCGCATTGTCTTTGATTCGTTGGAAGTGATTGCGACTGCCTCATTCCATGATTGATGAAGGATTACCATTGTGGTATCGTCATCTTTTGTCCTCTTGGTAGGTGAAGGATAACCATCACAGTTTTGACTTTCCTCAACCTTTTGAAGGATAACCATTGTTGTATCCTTAGATGTATATCATTTGGTGAGTTTTGAACACTTAACCAAGTTAAATGAACACTACCCTGCCCCAGGGTTAAGATAAAGGTTTTTTTCTGATCAGAAAAGAAACTCCAACTTCAAGGCTCAAAGGGGTTAACGAGGGTCTATCTCCCTTATATCTCCAGTGTTTGGGGATTTGAAACAATGCCTGTACATCCTCAGTAGGGTTTTATTCAAAAACACACAATTAGGTATTTTGCATCTTTTGTCATCATTCTCCCTCCGCTCGTTGCCTAAGAGGGAGATAAGTAAAAGTTGGTATCGTAATGCCAAAACAAATTTTATGAGTGAAAACGAAAGGATTACTTCAAGACAAACATAAACAATGTATTATGGTTTTCATTCAGAAATTAACAAATTTTTACATGCTAGCAATGCTTAAACACAATGAAATGTTACAAATGAGAATGCAATAAAGATCTTAAATGAATGCCATTGTTGAGGAGACTTGACTCCGTATGGACTTATTGCTCTCGAATGCCTTTTTGCAGTTTTGATACCCCATTGAGACTTCAATTTGTGTATAAAATCTCTTGGAGTGGATCTGGTTGTTCTGAAGTAAGCGGGGACCAGAATTTCACCTTTGAATTTCCTACCACCTTCAGTTGAATGGCTAGGTGCCCCAGCATGGTAACCACTTAGCATTATCATATGTTCCTTCCACACACCTTAGATCACTTCCCAGAAGAATACTCCAACAAAGGCGTACAAGAGTGGTGCATTTTTGCCTTACTTTAGGGATTCGAGCAATGCAAATGATGCAATACTCAAGATAGACAATGTCTTGCTTATCCCTCGGTCGGGAGCCCCAAATATAGATGCTAGAACACTAATCACCATCATAAATGGAAGAAGCTAGTATGATCATCAAACTCAGGAGATCTATATGTGGTAAGGAAGACCCACAACACAAATCTTAACCAACTGAGATTCTAACCAGCAGGGAAGTAATTGGGCACAAGGCATTAGAATTACATCTCATATTTTTCGTTCTTTGTTGACAAGCAAAAGGCCTTCTGAGAAGAACATTCCGGGAAGAGACGACACACTATATGAAGCAACAGCTTGAGAACGAGAAATGCCTCTGCAAAACACTCTTGATTACCACATGGAAAAAGATTCTGACAAAGTTGTACAAGAATTTTAGTGCTTTAAGGGATTCGAGCATGCGAATGGTGCAATGCTCAAGATAGACAATGTCTTGCTTATCCCTCGATCGGGAGCCCCACGCAATTTCCACATGTGTACAAGTGATGATTATCACTTTGGCTTGCATGTCCAAACTAATCAGAGATAGAATAAATGACCTTTGCAGCTCTTGACATCAAGCACTAGGCACAATCCAACAATGTCTAAATCAACGGAGTCTCAATCTTTTATGGCTTTCAACCTTTTCTCCAAGATGTGGAACCTTTTTTCATTTTCAATAATCGGAAACTTGAAGACTTCAATTTCCAAATTGTTCTCATGATGTGAACCCTCCTTAAAAGGAAAAGGAACCTCAATAATATTTCAGACATTCTGATTCATAAGACCTCCTCTGAGTAAGATTAACATTCGCATTTGGCCTCTGAGGAACCTGTCTCAATTCTTCATGTCAAAGAGAAAAGGCTTGAATAACCTCCATACATTGATTCCTGTCAATCCTCATTTCTGTCCTCGTCTCATTCAAGTCCCCACGGAGTTATTCCAGTACCAACTTTCGAGCACATAGCGGTGAGAAGTCAACTTTGTTGCTGAGATCAGAATCTGAGTAGAAAGGGCCCCCATAAACTTCTGAGAGAACTATGAAATGCATGATAATATAAATGCATGTTTCATTTCTAAGGGATCCTAAAGCCTTTTCACATTTTGTTTCTTTTTTATTCTCCTTTTTTTTTTGCGTATAGTATCTTCTTTTTTTTCATCTTTTTCTGTTTTTCTACTTTTTTCATTTCCTCTCTTTTTCCTCTTTTTTTTTAGAATCAGACTTTAGGATCCCCCACAAATGACGTGGATGAAGGAATGATGTTATGCGATGCAAAGGCATGGGATCAAGGTCCATATAATCTTAATAGCATCTGTACAATCTCTGGACAACTGATGTAAAACCTCTGTGCAAGTCAAATGTCACAGGATCAAAGGTTCGACGCCCTTTTGAATACCAGAATATCAAGCACCATGAGAACAGACCAAATAAAGGTCCGACCTCAAATATGAAGAGCCAAAGGTATGTAGGAGCCAAGGTTTCCTGTCCCACCCCAATCTCACAGGTATGAAGTCTAGACACGGACAAGTGGTCCCTAATGGTCACTAGGGTCTACAGTTCCCATGGGGTACAAAGTGTTTGAGGCAACAAGGGTGCCAGACACAGTGTTCCATGAAAGAACCTCGCCCAGTTGTGGTACCCCATGTTGAACTCGATCGTAGCAAGGGCCACGGGAGTCAACATGAGCATCCACGCTAATCCTATGTGTCACTGGCCTGGGTAGTGGGCCTTTTACCTCATACAAACCCCCCACCTGCAAAACAGAACAGAAAACCCCAGGGAACACAAAATATAATCCATATGCATGATGTGCAAACAGAAATAAACATGATATGCAGGCAAAGAATAAGCATGCAAACATATATACAAGGTATAGACATAAAACAAGTAAACACCCAGTAAATAAACAAACAAACGCAGGCTAGGATCGACTCGCTAAGAATGGACCCGCAATAGGTCTAGCAACATCCCCAGCAGAGTCGCCAGCTGTCGCTACCGCGAAAAATGGATCAGAGTCGCCACTAATATATTTATCCCAAAAGGGAAAGGAATACCAGGAAACCTAACTCAGAATAAGAACGAGGTCTTTCGACCAGAGAATCTAGGTACGGAAGTCGGTTACGCAAGGGGAAGGTGCTAGCACCCCTCACGCCCATCGTACTCGATGGTATCCACCTATGTTTGTTTCTATCTAAAGGGTGTATCTATGTCTAAACCTAAATGCGAATGCATGCGAAAGTAAACACGGGGAAAAGAAGGAATTATTTACAAGTGTGCTCGCTTAGGCCCCGCGACCCAATGCCTACGTATCCCTTACAAGGAATCAGAGCGACCGTAGTTCGGCTCAAGATTTTCTATGTTTTTGTGTTTTTTAGTTGAACAGAGGTTAAAGTCGCACTCCACGATGCTCGACCTTTGGAGACTTATACGCCTAATTATGGAATGGATTCAACATGTTCTTAAGAATGCCACGAGGGCGAGAGATAGAAGAGAGTTTGAGCGTTTCGAGGAAATCCCTAAAGCAAGGGAAACTCGAGTTACTCTTTGGTTTGTGTCTTTTAGAATTTGGGAACTTACGCCCGAATGGTTCCCTAAAGCAAGGGAGATCCAAGCACTCGAATGATTCCCTAAAGCAAGGGAGATTCAAGCTTCCATTCCCTTTTTAATGATTTTCACTTTTTTATTAATGTTTTAGATGTTTTCTTTGTATTTTTTAAGGGAATTTATTTCAAGTATTTATTAAGTGTTTTAATGTTGTAACAAGAAAAAGGATGAAAAAAGGGGGACTAGCCTAGTTTCTAAACCTAATTGTTATTGTTCAAAGGGGAAATTCTAAGTCTAAACTATGCTAAGCAAGTCTAAAAACATACACAAGCAATACCAATTAAAAGAAAATAAAGTAAGGATTAAAATCTAAACTAAACATGGAAATATTCACAAGTATATTGTATTTTTATTCATGTTTAAGACTATTTTTATGAATTAAAGCTAAAAAGAAACTATGCATTTTTATCATTTTGACTAATCACAAATTAAAGAAAATCAACAATAAAATTCTAAAAAAAGAAGAAAAACAATTATTCCTAAAAATTCTAATTGGGTAGAAAATGTATTTTGTCACTTTTATCTAAGTAAAAATCAATTAATAAGCAAAAAGGAATAAAAGAAAGAAAATTATTTATTGTTTTTTTCATTATCAGTAGGAGGTGCAGGAGCAATTATCAAATGAACTGAAATTATTTAGAAATATGAAACTGGGCCTAACTATGGGGTGGAAATAGTAGTGGCGCTAAGGCCCAGGTCCTGAGAATTGCGTGTGCATTAGTAGAGCAGGGGTGCGTTTCCAGAATGATGATGAGCCCAATCATGCGTGGCCCAAATCTCGTTTTTATTTTATTTTCTTATTTCCAATTATTATTATACTCAGCAATTGATTATTATGCCATGATTTTGTATATGGTTCACATGAAATAAAAGCGTGACATTAACACCTGATATCAATTGGTCACACCCACTATTAAATGAGAGTAAGACAAAAACAAAGCATAAGCCAATCCCTGAGTGCCACCACACCAATTCAATGATTAGAATAAAACAAAATGGAATAAAGCATCATATTTGGACCAATGATAGCAGGGCACGTAATAAGAACAAGAAATAGCCATGCATGGATGTCGCCGGAGCTGGAGATGCTCCGGTCATCTTCTCCGGTGAGACGCCACCACTGGACCGCCGTGAAACGCCCAGAAACGAAGAACTTCACCACCACCCCGCTCGTTTTTTCGTATAGATCACAAATATGCTATTAGTTTTCTCTGACTCTCTCTCTAAGACACAAACCGAAGAAGATCTAAAAACCCTACGCGCCACAAAATTTCCAGAAACTCACCCTAACCACATACAAATGTTCACATCGTTCAACTACCTGATTCAAGCATCTAAACAATGTATATATCACGCAACCAGTACTATATCAAGAAGCATGTCAAATTCCACACGTACGCTTCTGTAACATCACATGAAGCACACACACGCAAAGGCTATTGATCCATTAATGAGGATAAGAGCAACATACCCGAAGTAAACCTTGAATTAAAGCAATCAAGAAGAAGAGAAATCCTTCAGCCACCTTGCGAATCCCTTGAATCATGGTGCTACGTTCATGGAGTAGTCTTGATCCGCTGAGAAATAAACTCAGGGAGCTTTCTTTCAGATCCTTGAAGCATGAACAGAACCACTCTTGAACCGAAAGCGACGCGAAGGATCTTTGTGCAAACTTCTATGCCATGCGATGATGATCTCCAAGTCTAGATTGGATCGGTGGAAGAGTTGCCATGGGAATGAAGAATATCGTGGTGGTGATTTGCCACAGTTTTAAGGGAAGAAGATGATGATGACGGTTGTTAGAGTGGTTATGGCGGTTGTGGTGGTGGAGTTTTCTGAATGTGGTGGTTGAGAACGGTGGTTGTTACAAAGCGGTTGGAGTTTGTTATGGTGGAGAGAGAAAGTTGATGGTGGTGGAATGATGATGAAGGAGATGAAGATTAACGGAGGATGAGTTGGTGATGAAGGTAGCTCGTGGTGGTTGAAGGAGGTTAGAGAAGTTTGTTAGGGTGGTGAGAGAGAGAGAGAGGAGAGAGTGAAGATGAGAATGGAAACTGAAAAAAGAAGTTATGGAGCCTCCTGATTTGTGAAGAGAGTGTGGTTTTTATAGTATGGTGGTGCATGGAGTGTATGGTGTGGTGTTGTGTGGTGGATATTTTCTCCCCCCTTCACGTGCAGCAATGATGCATGGCTATTTTTGATAAAACTGAAAATAATGCCCTTGTCTTATGCTGATTCAGTGTGTCATGCGTGTGCCCAACCCATTTCTAGCTTAGCATTCTTGTCAACATAGACCTTTGTAAGGGCATGACTTTGAGCATTGATATCTTCTTCACTATATGCCCAACATTAATGTTCTTGAGCCCATTGTGAAGACCTCGTGGAGTAGAGTATCTTGGTATTGGTATGGAGTCCGTAAGATGCTTATATTTCCCTAAAATCAACTTTGAATTATGCCTGCCACGTGTTTGATAAATTGCTCACGCATGCCCTGGATTTTTGCCCAAGTCTTGGTCAAAATGTGACTTGGTGAAGTCATGACTTTATGGCTCCATAAATAATTCAATACCCCTCCAATTTTCTTGGTTCTTGTCTCATTGTGTAGAGTGCATGGAGTAGATTAGAATGAGACCACGTTTGGGTTTTTTGCACATTTGTAGAGCTCAAGAATCAGCTTGACATTTGGCCCACCAAGTGTTTGATGAAATGCTTGCGTAATGCCCAGAATTTACCCAGCAGCATGACTTGAATTAGTATGGACCTTCCATTTGCTTAGCTCTATATCTTTTGATTCAAGCTTCTACTGAGAAATTGTTCAACTACGAAGTTGTTCATCTCCATGAGATGAATAATTTTGATGTTGAACTTTTCCTGAAATAAAGCCTCTTGCCACGTGTAAAATAGGCCTGAAACTGACTGGTCAACCCATTCCAAAAACTCCAAATTTTTTCTAAGTATTTTTCCTTTCTATTTTTGGTAACTTCACATTTCAACCAACTTCCATTCTTGGTAACTATGATAATTTCCTGATTTTATTTTATTTCTTTGACTTTTCTTTGACCGATTTTTCTACCAAAAGTCAACATTTGAACATTGACCCGGATTTTGACCAAAAAGTCAACTGTTCTGATTTTCTCCGATTCCAGATGAATTTCCCGATTAAATCGTTTCTGACCCAATTCTGAATCAATCTTCAACCAAAGAAGCTTCAATGAATATTTTTTCAAAGCAACCACATTTTCACATCCAAAAATCATCTCCTGATTAAATTTTGACCAAAAAGTCAACAGGGTTGACTTTGGTCAAAGCCCTAATTAGAAATCCTGGTGAACATGAGAATTGTATCTTTTAATCAAAGCTTTGACTTGGAAATGATGAAGCCCTGATTTTAGGAGTATACCAATGGAAATGATCCTCTTCAATAAGACCTCAGATCTGATTCTTCTTAACCAAGAATTTCCTCAACCTCAACCTCTTTTTGTCAATTTTCTTGAGCAGTAATTGTGATATGGATGAATGTAATGGATGAATGTCCTAGATGAGGTATGCACATTGTGGACCTCCGTTTTTTATCCCGGGCCATACCTCTGTTCTGTAGAGATACGTGAACTGACTCTTTTTTATCGCTTAATGCTTTCGCATTTTGAAAATTCACAGAGTCGCCACCGACCTTTTATTTTATCCAATTAAGGAAAGGTTTATAAAAGAAACAGAAAAAAGACCTTTAAGAAATTCTGGGTAAGGGGGTAGGTTATACAAAGGGAAGGTGTTAGCACCCTTTGTATCCATGGTTATCCATGGGCTCTTAAGTTTGCTTAGCTCACTTGTTTTTCGATCACTTTTCAATTGCTTTAGAATGCTCATATGTGGCTTCAAATACTTTTGTAAATTGAATTTTGTAATGATCCGTGTGTGGATGTATACAAAATGCTTGTTTATCTTTCGGAAGATGTTTTGAAAAGAACGTTAACTTTGTAATGATCCGTGTTTGGATGTATACAAAGTATTGTCTTTTTTGAAAGTTTTGTTTTGAAAAACAACAGTGTATGAGAATTTTGTTTGTTTTGATTTGAGCAAGCAAACTAGGAGGTCTACCCTGAGTTGTAAGGTCTTTATCCTATTTCCTTTAAAAATCTATCCTTTCACCGGATATAAACGCAAGGTTCGATTTTGTACTCAAAATAGTAGAATTTTGACTTTGATTTTGAAAAGAATGAGAAGGGATTACCTTAAAAGGTGCAAGTGTGATTGTGTTTGTATTCAGATATTTTATCTTTGAAGTTAGTGATCTAACGGTTCAATTTTATCTTCGACATACACGCAGTTTATATTTGCGGGAAATTAAAATGCGGAAATGTAAAGTGCGGAAAGTAAATCTACGCTATTACATCGATTGTGCGGGAAATGTAAACTAGCCTATTTACATGAATTTGACATCCTATACATTTATCTAGGAATGTAAATTGCAAGAAAAATAAAAGGCATGTTTTTTGGATTTTTTATGATTGATTTTAATTATAATTAATGCATGATTAATTAAATTAAAATGAAGAAAAAAGATGAAAATAGATTTAAACCTAGAAAATAAGTTTAAAATATGTACAAAATATTTGTCAATTAATTTTAAAACAAAACTAATTTTTTTGGAATTTTTGGAATTGATTTGAAATTGATTTAAGTTAATTAAAACATAATTATGCAAATAATTATACAAATAATTAAAACTTAAAAAGAAAATTATTCAAAATATGTACAAAATTAGATTATAATATATAAACAATATTTAACATGAAGAACAATTTTTTTATGATTTTTGATTGGTTAGAATAATTAAAAAGGAAATATAAATATATATACTAATTAATTATACAAAATATTGAAATTTTGAAGGAAAATAAAATATTTTTATTTCAGAAAATAATATATTATTTTAGAAGTCTAAAAATATTTTTTGTGTATTTTTTGGATTTTTAAAACTATTTTTAATTAATTTAACAAAGAAATTAAAATAGAAATAAAAAAAAATAAAAGGATACTGATCAGGTGTGGTTGGATTGAGAGTCCATGGTAAGGACTGCTTTGTCTGGCGCGTTGGATGAGCTGGCAAGTGGATCAGAAGGCCCAGATGGTGAGGCACATGGCACTTAGTGTACCTGCAAAACACTGGATTAGTGGGAGATTTAAAAAAACTGCGCGCGCGTGCCAGCCAATAGGAGGAGGACACGCATCATCTTCAACCTCCAGACACCACTTTTAACAGCGCTTTTATGCAAAAGCGCTGTAATTGATGAACCCTAATTCTGCAAAATAACGAATAGGGGTAAACAGGCATATAAATTAGGCGCGATGGTACCATTCAACTCGTCTTGTTCCACTGAACGTAACCATGTCCTTAATTTGCTTTAATTTTGGCCCTAATGAAGAACCCTAATTTTGAGCTAAGAAAACCCTAAAATGGTATATGCTACAAACAGCCATTAAAATCCAATTGAAGCTCCAGAAACGACTAGAGCTTCAAACCAAACACAATTATGCATCTACATCTTGTTAAATATGCGTGTGTTATGAGATATAAGTTGGTTTTAGTTTGAACAAACCGTGGCCTATATAGCTCGATTCAATGAGGTTTAAGACTTGCAATTGATTGGAATAGCTTCAGTGAAGCTCAGAGATGATGTTTGAATGTTTATTTTGTATTGAAATGGACTGAAACTTAAAATTCGAATTCCAAGTTTCTTTGAAAATTACAAGTTGTTACAAGAGTGCTATATGCTTATGAATGCTACTGAATTCGTCCTCTTCTTGTTACTGAAGTATGATAGTCTATATATAAGCATTGAGTGCTTAGAATTGAAGCTAAGAAGCATCTTAGTTGCCTTTGTGGAATTCTTGCATTTTTTATATTAAAAAGCTTTGAATTATTGACCAAGTCTTCTTGCCTTCAATGCACCTGCCTTGCTCTTCAATTCTCTGCAGAAAGATGAAGATTCCTTGGGTGAGTCATGCTTGGAAGTTAAGCTACCATTTATCCATCCATTTTCCTTTTAATTTTAATCTTAAAATAAGATAAAATCAAGCAAAAAATGAATAAAAATGGTGTGGGCTTAGTCTTGGTCGTGGGAGGCCCATAATAACATGGCAAAGATGTTTGAATGCTGAAAGCTTGGCCCCATTTGGAAAAAATACATTTTTGAGCAATGTTGATTTCATGCATTTTCCCAAAATTTAGCCAACTTCAACAAAGTGTAAATCCTTCAATTTTTGTCATATGAAGGAGTTCTTGCACTTTTTGGAAACCTCAAAGAGTCCTCTAACCAATGCCTTTGGTCTCATGTCAAAATGAGTTTTGAAGCTCGTTGTGTGTCCTTTTGAAAAAAGTGTCTTTTTGTTGACTTTGAAAATGACCTGTAATGTCTTTGATCATATTTTTCAAATGGTGAATCCAATGACCATGGGATCAATGGAATTTGAAAGATAATTGAATTTCCTTCAAAATAAGCTTTGGTTTGAATTTTTTGGATGAAGGATGAGAGAGTTATGATCAGTCAAAGTTGAGTTGACTTTTCAGGCAAAAACCCTAATTTTGAATCTTAGGGTTTTGTTGATTTTTGATCTTTCCTTGATGAATTATGATCATCCAATGATCAAATGATGAATCCTTTGACAAAATATGGACTTTGACAAAAAATTTCATTTTTGACTGTCTGTTGACTTTTTTGGTCAAACGGGTCGTCTGTTGACTGTTTGAGCTGCTGACGGTGCGTCTGAGTGAATTGAAGTTTGAAAATTTGTATGATGGTACTTTGATATATATGGATGTGTATGAAATCCATTTGAGCTCTCAAAAACTTGTTGCTCCTGTAAAAACAAGAAAAACCCTAGTCAGGGACTGTTTATGTAGGAGACAGTTAAGCGTACCTGATTTTTGTGCAGTGTTGAGTCTCTGCTAATCGCGTGATATTCAGAAGACTTCTAGAACAAAGATCTTGGAATTTTGAATTGTGAAAGATTGATTTGATTGATGGTACAAAACACTGAGAATTGTACTGCCAGCAGTTTGGCTGTCAACTGACTGTTCAGGTATTGACGTAGCAGTTAGAGTGAAAAAATCAACAGTCAAAGTTAATTTTCTTTTTTGTTGTTTTTGTTTTATGTGAAAGATTAAAGTTTATTTACATGACTTTTTAAAAAAACACAGACATAATAAATAACTAATATTTACGGTACGCGGGCAAAATTACCGATAATAACCCTGAAAAATCATTTAATGCACAGAAATAGGAATATTTGACTGGCAGAAAAAACACAAAATATTATCTTAGTAATTAAGCAATATTATGACAAATAGTACAACATTTAATACTGACAGCACAAATATTACATACTATATTGAACAGTACGACGAATAAACGGTACATTTAAGAAATAAGAAATACGGCAAATTTTAAGAATGACGGTTAATGACCCATGCTATGAACAATAACATGTAGATGATTGGGAGTGCAACCATTGCAGGTCCACACTCTTCAGGACTATGCAGGCAGAAGAAAGTCATGATCACCGTAGCAATGGTGATGACTGTAAGAAACAGTGTCTCTATCCACTTTGCCATTCTTGTCAGAGAAGAAGAGAAAATAGATATGAGGTAGGAATTTGAAAGATGAGTTAGAATTTGATGTGAGATTTTATGGAAGAAAATGAGAGGTATTTATAGAATGGAAAGAAGGATAGAGACGTTGGGGAATGATGTGATTCCGTACAAAAGGAAAATTTGAGTGGAAGTAAGATTTGAAAGAAAGTGGAGATAGTGTTGGGAAAAAGAGAGATTTGATTTTTGAAAAAGAGATTTGAAAAGATTTTTGAAAATAATGGAATATAGTACCAAAATTAGTGGGAAACAAAAGATAATAATAATCTACTTGTTACCAGTACAGTCTGAGTTTCCTGATTCTGCGCCTGCAAAAAGATTTAACTCTGTACCAATTGTGTCAGTACTATTTATCTGTAAATAAATAAATAGCATGTGTGAAGTAATAAACAGTATTTGGCGTTTGCGTAAGAGTAAATTCAACTGCAAGCCAAATTACTGTATAAGAAAAATTCTAAAAACTAAGTATTTCATATGTCAGGATATTTGTTGAAATAATCCATAATTATATGAGACTCTTAATTTTCAGATTGGAGTTTTTCTTGAAAAAAGATGTGGGCAAATTTTGGGGTATAACAGTTGCCCCTATTCAATCTTCTTAAACCTGAAGAGATTGTCTGAAATCTGAAGGTAGAAGATGATTGAATATTTAGATGCCCTGAAAATTTGCACTTACCTTGATCAGCAGAGATGTTGGAAGTTGCATTTGAATGTCGTCTGCGAAATGTTGGCAGATTGACACATTACCTGAGATGGGCTTTCAGATGCCACCCGGCAATTGTGTTGATGGTCTGTTCATCAGAATGAATCCATTGATTATATCTTGATGAAGGATTTGAAAGTCTTTGTGTTGACTGTTTCGGAACCGTCCAAGGTTACCGCTTTAAGTCTTGGAGGATGATTGCTACGGAACTTGTCCAAAGTTTTTCCGCTTTAGATTTTGGAAGTTGATCATTGTGGAACCGTCTGAGGTATCGCTTTAGATCTTTGATGTTAGATCATTCTGGAACCGTCTGAGGTATCGCTTTAGATCTGCAATATTAGATCGTTCTGGAACCGTCTGAGGTATCGCTTTAGATCTGTAATGCTAGATTATTCTGGAACCGTCTGAGGTATCGCTTTGGATCTGTAATGCTAGATCATTCTGGAACCGTCTGAGGTATCGCTTTGATCTGTGATGCTAGATCGTTCTGGAACCGTCTGAGGTATCGCTTTAGATCTGTAATGTCTGTTTTTGAGTTGGTAAGTGATCAGAATGAATCTTCGGCTTGATTATATCTGAGAGAACCGTTCATGGAATTCAGGTGGACACTGCATGTGATTGAGAACATCTTTGTTGAAGATATCCGCCTACCTAAAAAATCAAGTTAGTGATATGCAATGTTTATGATGCATGTAAATGTGAGATATTCCCGGAGAAATATGCATGTGATGTTGTGTATGAATATGCGTATGAATACGCGCATGATGCATGATGTATGATGTATGATGTATGATGTATGATGTATGATGTATGAATGTATGAATGTATGAATGTATGAATGTATGAATGTGAATATGAATGTGAATATGAATGTGAATATGAATGTGAATGTGTGATGTATGAATATGAATGTGTGATGTATGAATATGAGATGTCGAGCTTCTATTTGGGAAAATAAATTTCCGCCAGTCATCTGGATATGACTATATTGTGATCGTTGATGATCTTTTGTCTTGTTTGAGTACCCTTGGCTGGGGAAATTCTTTGAGAACCCTGGTATTCTGTTGAAGGATCTTTGAATATCTCTTGAGAATGAAAGGTAGCTGGAAGTTCTGATGCCCTTTCAAATGGGAATGAGGAAGAAACATAATCCTCCGATGCACTATCTGACCAAGTCTGGGTGCGGGGATCACACCTTCTGAAGATAGTAATCTGGAACAACCCTGCTGGGGGATAAGACTTCTTTTGAAGAGAAAATCTTTTTGAGGAATTTGCTGAGAAATGTGTTTCTCTTGGGGATTTTCTTCTGATGGAATGATGTCCAGATGATTGGGACATTTCCTGAATGCTATTCCTGTTTTTCCTGGTAAACATCAATCATATTCAAATGCACATGTTCATTCAAAATTATCATTGGGACGCTTACGTATTTAAACAGAAAAAGTGAAAAATGGTGATTTTTTAGCCTAAGCTGCATTGATTTTTGAAAAAGAGCCATGATAGGCTGGTTAGCACAGGGAGACAACAATCCTAGAAGTAGGAAATTGTCAGAAAGTTTTGGAAAATTTTTATAGAGATAAATAGCTATGTGAAAATGATCCAGTCAAGTTTCAATTCTGCTATTGCCAATCTGTCTTCGAGCATCTCATCCCTCACTTGTTGGAAGAAAGTGATTGGACTGATCGGTGTCTTTGAGGTGTTGAATCTTGATGGTGAGTAGGCAGTTGAACGGAACACTGTTTGTATGCTTCATTCCCTAACTTTTGCCTAGGCCGCCCTTTCAGGTTTTCAGCCTACCGGGATAGTATTTGTTTAGTCTCTAACTTTTGCCTGGACCGCCCTTTCGGGTTTTCAATCCACCGAGACGCTCATTTTTTTGCCTAAGTTGCCCTTTCAGGTTTTCAACTTAGCGAGCTGTTTTTTTTTTTAAGTGAAGTATTTTTTGACTATGTCAGCATTCACAGGATGTGGGAAATCCTCGCCATCCATGGTGGTAAGCAACATGGCGCCGCCGGAGAATATTTTCTTGATTATGAATGGTCCCTCGTAGGTGGGAGTCCATTTGCCTCTGGGATCACCTTGTGGTAAGATGATGCGTTTGACAACCAAGCCACCAGTTTGGTATGCTTGACTTTTGACTTTTTTGTTGAAGGCTTTGATCATACGCTTTTGGTATAGCTGACCATGACAAATAGCGGCGAGCCTTTTCTCATCAATCAGGTTTATCTGGTCCAACCGTGTTTGAATCCAATCGTCTTCGTCTAGATTGGCTTCTTTCATAATCCTTAGGGAAGGAATCTGAATTTCAATTGGAAGAACTGCCTCCATACCATAGACTAAGGAGAATGGAGTTGCCCCTGTTGAAGTACGCGCAGATGTGCGATAACCATGAAGAGCAAAAGGTAACATCTCATGCCAGTCTTTGTAGGTTACTGTCATTTTTTGTATGATTTTCTTGATGTTCTTGTTGGCAGCTTCCACCGCGCCGTTCATCTTTGGTCGATATGGAGAAGAATTATGATGTTTGATCTTGAACTGTGTGCAAAGTTCAGTAATCATTCTGTTGTTTAGATTTGTGCCATTGTCCGTGATAATCCGTTCAGGGATGCCATACCGACAAATGAGATTGTATTTGATGAATCGGGCCACCACATTCTTGGTAACAGAAGCAAACGAAGCTGCTTCTACCCACTTTGTGAAGTAGTCAATAGCGACCAGGATAAAGCGATGTCCGTTGGAGGCAGTAGGTTTGATTTCTCCAATCATATCAATACCCCACATTGCAAAAGGCCAAGGAGCCGTCAGGACGCTTAATGGAACTGGAGGTACATGTACTTTGTCAGCGTATATCTGGCATTTTTGACATGTTCGGGAGTGATGATGGCAGTCTGTTTCCATGGTAGACCAGTAATAACCTGCTCTCAGGATCTTTTTAGCCATTGTATGTCCACTGGAATGAGTACCGAAGGTACCATTGTGTATTTCTTCCATGATCTGTTCTGCTTCCTTCTTGTTTACACAGCGAAGTAAAGTCGAGTCATGGTTGCGTTTGTATAGGGTTCCATTGCTTAGAAAGAATTTGGCAGCAAATCTCCTTAGAAACTTTCTGTCGTTAATGGATGCCCCTTCAGGGTACTCTTGAGCTTCGAGATATCTTTTTACTTCATGGAACCATGGTTTTTCCTCGGTTCCTTCGGTATTGATCTCATTGCAATAGGATGGTTCATCTTGCCTGTAAATGGTGATCATAGGCGCCTCGTTGTCCCACCTGACTTTGAACATGGATGACATGGTAGCTAAAGCATCAGCTAGTTGATTTTCCTCGCGTGGGATGTGTTCGAAAGTGATTTCTTCGAAGTAAAGAATCAAACTCAGCACATATTCTTTGTAAGGAATTAGATTTGGGTGCTTTGTGTCCCATTCCCCTTTGACTTGGTAGATTACCAAGGCCGAGTCTCCGTAGACTTCCAGGAATTTGATTCTTAGATCGATTGCAGCTTTAAGACCCAGAATACATGCTTCATATTCGGCTATATTGTTAGTGCAATTGAAGCATAATCTGGCAGTGAACGGTGTGTAACTTCCTGCGGGGGAAATGATCACAGCTCCGATGCCATTGCCAAGTGCATTAGAAGCTCCGTCAAAAACCATAGTCCACCGGGATCCTGGCTCGGGTCCTTCTTCTGGTCCTGGTTGTTTGTAGTCATTGACTAGCATAATGTCTTCGTCTGGGAAGTCAAAGTTCAATGCTTGATAATCATCCACTGCTTGATGAGCCAGATGATCAGCTACCACACTTCCTTTGATTGCTTTTTGTGAAGTGTATTGAATGTCATATTCTGTTAAGATCATTTGCCATCTCGCTATTCTTCCAGAGAGAGAGCAGATTTTTCGAACACGTATTTGATGGGATCCATCTTGGAGATTAGGAAAGTGGTGTGATTTAGCATGTACTGTCTTAGTCGGCGAGCTGCCCAAGCTAAGGCACAACAAGTTTTTTCGAGTAGTGAGTATCTTGTTTCACAATCGGTAAACTTTTTGCTAAGATAGTAGATTGCGTGCTCCTTTCGGCCGGATTCGTCATGTTGTCCTAGTACACACCCCATCGAGTCTTCTAACACAGTTAGGTACATTATCAGAGGTCTGCCTTCCACAGGTGGCAACAAGATTGGAGGTTTTTGGAGATATTCTTTGATTTTGTCAAAGGCTAACTGGCATTTGTCATTCCACCTTTCCACTTGATCTTTCTTCAACAGTTTGAAGATCGACACACAAGTAGTAGTCATGTGGGCAATGAATCGGGCGATGTAATTTAGACGTCCCAAGAATCCTCTGACTTGTTTCTCGGTACGAGGTATAGGCATTTCTTGAATGGCTTTAACCTTGGCGGGATCAACCTCAATACCTTTGCTGCTGACAATGAAACCCAAGAGTTTGCCGGATCTTACTCCAAAGGTACACTTATTTGGGTTCAATCGCAACTTGTATTTCTTGAGTCTGTCAAACAACTTGTGTAAATGACCCAAATGTTCTTCCTCGGTGTTGGATTTTGCAATCATGTCATCGACATACACCTCTATTTCTTGATGAATCATATCATGAAATAGTGCTACCATTGCACGTTGATAGGTTGCTCCTGCGTTTTTCAGACCAAAGGGCATTACTTTGTAACAAAAGGTTCCCCAGGGTGTTGTGAAGGTTGTTTTTTCCATGTCTTCGGGTGCCATCTTGATTTGATTGTACCCTGAGAATCCGTCCATAAAGGAGAATACCTTGCATTGTGCGGTATTGTCAACCAGTACATCGATATGTGGTAAAGGGAAATCATCTTTGGGACTTGCCCGGTTCAGATCTCTGTAGTCCACGCACATTCTGACTTTCCCGTCTTTTTTAGGTACAGGGACGATGTTAGCTATCCAAGGAGGATAACTTACAACTTTTAGGAATCCGGCATCGAACTGTTTTTCAACCTCGTCTTTGATCTTTTTTGACATATCAGGCCTACTCCTTCGTAGTTTCTGTTTGACTGGAATGCTACCTTCTTTGATTGGCAGGCGATGAACTACAATGTCCGTGTCAAGGCCTGGCATATCTTCATAGGACCAGGCGAATATCTCGACGTAGTCTCGCAGCATTTGAATCAGTCTTTGCTTGACGCTGTGTTCTAAATCAGCCCCTATTTTGACTTCTTTCTTTTCTTTGCTGCCCAAGTTGATGACCTCAATTGGCTCCTCGTGAGGCTGTATGGCCTTGTCTTCTTGTTCTAGCAGCCTTGCAAGTTCTCTTGGCACTTCACAATCTTCCTCACTTTCGTCCTCAGTTTGGTAGATCGGATTTTCAAAGTCATGACGGGCAATAGCAAAATCGTTGTTGACTGGATCCAGAGTGTATGTGAATCTGCATGTTAGTTATGTGAGTATGTGTGAAGAAAAAAAACATAGCTATTTGAAAGCGAAGAAAGAAAGAAAAAGGATCACAAAATTTAAATATGCAAGCATCCCATGATTTTATTGAATGCACATGATCATGATATGATAAGCCCTTATAGAAGGACCGGTGTGCTAAGGCACACGGCTTTCAAGCTCATGGTTCGATTGTTCAGGAACCACTTTTATCTTTGCACAATATACACAAAGAAAACAGGAAATGGAATTTACTCCTGGTCAAAGGAGATCACATCCTCAGCTTTCCAGTTGTTCAATCCACTGTTGTGAGCAGGGGGTATCCAGCTGTTCCAGTTGCAGTTGTCTTTTTCATCTTCCACAGCATTGATTTCATTAGTGGGAAAATGAGCCGGTGATCCTTCGGGATAAGGGATATACTCTGCTGGATACGAGAGCCCAGGCTGAGATATCTCTGTTGGCTGAGCGAGATGCTCGATAAGGCCGTCCCATGCAGTCGGGATGATGTTTTGAATAGAGACTTGTGCATCCTGATGAGGAGTGTATTCTGACAGAATGCAACCTTCGTTATTTGGCATTTCCTTGGCTTTTTCAAGAGCGAAATTGGCATCGTATTGTTCATCCCATCCAGTTGGGACAATGTCCTCCATAGCAATTTGTGAGCTCGGAGGAGCGGAGTATTTCACCATATAGTCATATTTGCCGCTGGGTTCTCCTAGCGTGTCCCATACTTCTTTGGGTGGATTTTGATATTGCTCAGTGACGGGACTTGTGAAACTTTCGTCATTTCCAATTTGATCACCCCATCCAGTCGGGGTAATGTCTTCCAAAGCAATATAAGAATTCTGAGGTGTGGTATACTGATAGTTATACCCGCCGTTTGGTTCTCCCACAGCATCCCACATTCCCATGGAAATGGGTGGAATCTCATCTGGATATGGCTGAATGATATGGTTCAAGAACACTCCTTCATCTTCAATAGCGTTTACTTCTTGGCTGACGAAGTGTGACATTAATCCTCCAGAACGAGGACTTTGATCATTCTTTTGATTTTCACTATCATAGCCCAGACCTAGTTTGTCAGACTTGTAGGGTATATCGGGAAGCTGTCCCCATACTGTGCAATCACCCTGTTCAATCGCGGCTTTGGCATCTTTGAGAGAAGCCATAGTTGTAGTTGGAGTAGCAGGAATATGCTTGGTGGTAGAGACATCTGGAGAGACCACCTCAAATGATTGGCATGGAGTTTCGATGAATTTGTCCTCCAACTCGACATATTTGGAATTGCTTAGGTGACTAACCACATATTCCTCTTCGCCATAGACTGTGACAATCTTTCCTTTTACTGGATATTTTAACTTCTGATGCAGGGTAGAAGTTACAGCGTTTGCCCCATGTATCCAAGGGCGTCCAAGTAAACAGGAGTAGGCTGGGTGAATTTCCATTACGTAAAAGATAGAATCAAAGATTTGAGAACCCACTCTGATTGGGAGATTCACTTTTCCGTATACCGTTCTGGTTGACCCGTCAAAGGCTCTTACCACAACATCACTTGGTTGTAACACAATTCCTTCGAAGTCAAGCTTTTCTAGTACTGTTTTCGGTAACACGTTCAAAGAAGAACCGTTATCTACTAGCACATGAGATAGAGTGGTGCCATTACATTCAATGGAGATATGTAAGGCTTTGTTGTGATTTTTCCCAGCAGGGGTTAGATCCACATCAGAGAAACCGAGACCATTGCTCACGGTTAGATTGGCAACACAATTCTCAAATTGGTCGACTGAGATCTCTTGAGGCACATGCGCAGCTTTGAGGAACTTCATCAGAGCTTTGGCATGAGCTTCTGAATATTTTAGCAGAGATAGCATTGAGATTTTTGAAGCGGTGTGCCCCAGTTGCTCAACAATATTGTAATCACTCTTGCAGATGATTTTCAATATTTCCTCCATTTCTTGCTTTGACGGATCCTCAGCAGTGATCTCCACCGGGGTTTGAACTTGTTCAACTTGTGGCTCTTTGCCTCGAGCGTTGACATTTTGATTAGGAACTAGGACTCGGACTGGACCAGCAGCAACATTTGGAGAAATTTTTGGTGAAAAGATTCTTCCACTTCTCGTGATCTTGCTGGTACCCACAATATTACCCACAGTTGGAGTAGATAACTTTGCGGTCTCTTCAGTCGAGGTACCCTGCTTAACTCCATGAACGTAAACATTAGCGTTGTATCCCCATGGGACAGCTTTGTCTGAGGAGTATGGAAATGGAGTTGGACAAGCAATGACTACTGATGCCACTTTGAGTGTAGCAAAAATTTTGAATGGAGCCTTGGCAGAGATTTTGAATGGTAAGCTAGAGATCACTGAGGCATCCTCTATTCTTATCCCGTTTGCAAAGACTTCGCACAGCACGTCCATAGAAGGGAGCCTCTCAAACATAATGATACGGCGATCCATCCATTTTTGAATTCCCATCCTCAGATTTTCACAACCATTGGGCAGGCAGGAGCAGTAAAAGCAGTCGGGGTCACACCCTGGAAAGTAACCAGCTCGGATTAGCTTTCCTTTGACTTCGCAGAGTGGAGTTGATAATTCGTTCACATCATAGATGTAAACAGTGTCCAGGATAGCGTTAACAGTTTTGTCATGCTTTGGCATAGGTGCTGTGATGACATTTGGAGTTTCTGGAGGATCGAACTCAATTTCACCAGCATCTATCATATCTTGTATTTTATTTTTCAGGGCCCAGCAGTGATCTGCGTCATGTCCTGGACAGTTTGAGTGATAGGCACATGTTACATCAGGGCGATAATTCGGAGAGGAAGTGTTGACATTCTTTGGAGGACCTCTTAAGGTGATCAGATTTGCTTTTAGCAAGTGCTGCAATGCCTGAGAGATTGGCATGTTGATTTTGGTGAAATTTCTTCTTGGTGCATCTGGTCGATGCGTATATTTTGGCTGTTGATCTTTTTGAGGTGCAGATACGGAGATCAGAACTGCCCCTACAGATTGATGCTGCTCACTTTTGCGACTTTTCTGAATTTGTGTTGCATTGACCTCATTTCTCCCGCTGATGGGCCTTTTTGTAGTACCAGAGGTGGAACCTATTTGAATTTTTCCATTTTGAATGCCACTTTCGACACGTTCTCCGGTCAATATCAGGTCAGTGAAACCTGATGATGAGCTTCCCAGCAAATGGCTATAGAAAGGGCCAGTTAAAGTGCCCATGAACATGTCAACTAGTTCGCGATCAGATAAGGGTGGTTGAACCCTTCCAGCCATATCTCTCCACTTTTGTGCATATCCTTTGAAACTTTCTTTTGGTCCCATAGACATGCCCCTTAGTTGAGTACGGGTTGGCGCAAGATCAGCATTGTATTGGTACTGTTTGTAAAAAGCAGCAGCTAATTCTTCCCAAGTATGAACCTTGGTATTTTCCAGCTGGTAGTACCATTCGAGTTGTGTACCCGACAGACTTTCTTGGAATAAGTGAATCCACAATTTGTTATCTGTTGTATGAGGTTGTATCTTCCTCACATAGGATCTCAGATGTAGTTTCGGGCAAGAAACTCCATCATATTTTGCAAAGACAGGAACTTTGAATTTTGGAGGGATAACAACATCCGAGATGAGCCCTAGATCATTGAAATCTAAGCCAGGTACTTTTTGTATCTCCATAGCTTTCATACGGTCTTCCAGCTGTTGGTATTTTTCATCATCCGGTTCGTCCCCAGAATGATCATTTTCTTCATTTGAAGAGAGAGAGGGTTTAGCAGAACCCTGGTTGCTTTGATTGTCTTCTTGTTCATCATCACCGACTATTTCAGGGATCGGTGGCTTTTTGAACTTTTTGACTGGGATTTTGATCTTCCTTTTCAGGTGACTCACGCCTACAGATCCTTTGGGCTTCTTTTTCTTCTTGATTATCAGGGCTTTCAGTTCTTGTTGCCCCTTTGCCAATTCCAGAATTGCCACTTGAACTTGGGCATTCTGTGCTTCGAGATTCTTGATGCTCATTTCAGATTCCATCTCTTCTGACTGAAATAAACAGCGAGAAGATGAGAAATCCGTCATGTGAACCTGTTATGCAATGTGTATGACTGGATGCCATGTGTATGCAATGTATGAAATGTATATGCAATGTATATGAATGCAATGTATGAAATGTATATGCAATGCATGAAGTGAAATGTGTGTGCAATGTTTCAAGGATCTTAGAGTTTAGATTTGTTAAAGAAGAAACAAACGTTAGTTAATCAATTTATTTCTTTTTTTTTCTTTTTTTTTTTGCCTCATTTGGGCTTACAAGACAGAAATAAATGATCCTTCAGGTCTCCCGTGGACGCTTTCTCTTTGCCCCCAGGAATGTGTTGATCTGCTGTTCTTCTTGAAGCTGTCCGGTGAGCTCCAATATCCTTCTCTCATAGTCTTGACAGTATGATTTGAAGGTGTCTCTTTCCTCTTTGAGTTGAACCCAAGATTTTTGCAACTCTTCTAGGTCAGTTGGCATGTCCGGGTGTAGAATAACTTGAGGTTCATATCCTTCGACCCCTGGTTCAATAGTCACAGGTAGAACAGCGGGATATGGCATAAGGAGTTTCTGAGCATGAGTGCGGACCCATCTGAGGTAGGGTTCCATAGGAATAGAATTCCATTGCCCCAGAGTTTTGCTTTCTATTCTATAGACACTGCCCCATGCATGTATGAACCTTCGTCGGTGTCTATGAGAATCATTCTCGTAATCAAACACAATGCCATGGATAATTATGTCATGAGGACCGTTGCTCCTTGCATATCCGAATTGGCGTAGAGCTAAAGAGGGATTGTAAGTGATGCCTCCTTTGATGCCAAGGAGTGGCACATTAGGGTACTCTCCACAATGATCAATGATAGTAATGTCTCTTTGAAAGAAGTTGTTCCACCGGATATCTGAATGAGACAAAGACATAATCCTGCGAGACCATTGCATTCTTTGTTCATTTCTCAACACTGATCGGGGAAGATGAAATGTGAACCACCTAGCCAGTAGTGGTATACAGCACATGAGAGTTCCTCGTTTCTTCATGGTACGAGTGTGTAGAGAATGTAGAATGTCTCCCAGCAAGGTTGGTACCGGGTTACGGATTAGGAAAAGGTTGATGATGTGTACACTTATGAACTGATCGGGATTTGGGAATAAAACCAACCCATAGATCAAAAGTGCCATAACTTCCTCAAAAGCTGGATAACTTTTGTTTTCTAGCAGTAGTCGAGCCTTTTCCAACAAGAACTTGGCAAGTAAACCCTTAACTCCACTCTTTGTTTCCCAATTGGACTCGATTTCTGATTTTCGCAGATGTAAAGCAGCAGCAATGACTTCAGGTTTTGGAATCCTTTCTAAACCAGTGAAAGGTAATTGATTTTGAATAGGTAATCCCATTAGTTCAGAGAATTCTTCCAAAGTGGGTACCAACTGGTAATCAGGAAAGGTAAAGCAATGATGTTCAGGGTCAAAGAACTGGAACAGGACCCGTATCATGTCTTCTTCAAATTTTGAGGTAACCAAATGGAGTAGGTGACCATGCCTTTCAGTGAATTGAACATTCCTGGGGAATTCTGACACTAAGTCTTTTAGTTCAGATGGTACCGTTGAGATGTTGATTCGGATGTAATCTTTGGTGGCGGGAGCCATTACCTGCAAAAACAAAGGTAAACTCTTTGATCCTTGAAGTGTTTGGTGCAAAGATGATGTGCTTATGATGCAAACATGTGGCACACAAAAACAAATCAAACAATAGCCTTAGGTTTAAAGGCTTGCATGGAGCTGATAGGTGATACCCTCCCCACTGAAGTTGAGTTGGTTAAAACCTGTCCTAGAATAGTATTCGGGTTCTATGATCCTTGGAAGTAACATCTCAATACGGCGCTCGAGCGGCCGATCAAAATATTCCTCGAGGATAACTAACTTCGATCAATTTCAAAGCTAGCCACTTAATAGGCCACAAGTCAAGTTCAACTAAAAAGGTTCTAAGACAAATTAGTGTTTAATGACATTTCGGAAGCCTAATATACTCCTTGATCGTTTTCAAGGGACATCAGTATAAACCAAAGTATCGCACTAACGATGAATACCAGATCAACCGTATCGGTACATGCCGTACAGTTTCCTTGGTCTATTGTCATATACTTAAGGTATCTCGAGATTCGGGTTAGAATCTTCCACACAAGCAAAATACCCAAACAAACCTTTGAAAAATAGAGCAATCAAGTCAAACAATTGAAAACATCGACCTATTCTCTTAAGGTAACCCCTTTTGAAAACATTTTGTTTTTTGAAAGTGACTCCCCAGCAGAGTCGCCAGTTCTGTGGACCTCCGTTTTTTATCCCGGGCCATACCTCTGTTCTGTAGAGATACGTGAACTGACTCTTTTTTATCGCTTAATGCTTTCGCATTTTGAAAATTCACAGAGTCGCCACCGACCTTTTATTTTATCCAATTAAGGAAAGGTTTATAAAAGAAACAGAAAAAAGACCTTTAAGAAATTCTGGGTAAGGGGGTAGGTTATACAAAGGGAAGGTGTTAGCACCCTTTGTATCCATGGTTATCCATGGGCTCTTAAGTTTGCTTAGCTCACTTGTTTTTCGATCACTTTTCAATTGCTTTAGAATGCTCATATGTGGCTTCAAATACTTTTGTAAATTGAATTTTGTAATGATCCGTGTGTGGATGTATACAAAATGCTTGTTTATCTTTCGGAAGATGTTTTGAAAAGAACGTTAACTTTGTAATGATCCGTGTTTGGATGTATACAAAGTATTGTCTTTTTTGAAAGTTTTGTTTTGAAAAACAACAGTGTATGAGAATTTTGTTTGTTTTGATTTGAGCAAGCAAACTAGGAGGTCTACCCTGAGTTGTAAGGTCTTTATCCTATTTCCTTTAAAAATCTATGCTTTCACCGGATATAAACGCAAGGTTCGATTTTGTACTCAAAATAGTAGAATTTTGACTTTGATTTTGAAAAGAATGAGAAGGGATTACCTTAAAAGGTGCAAGTGTGATTGTGTTTGTATTCAGATATTTTATCTTTGAAGTTAGTGATCTAACGGTTCAATTTTATCTTTGACATACACGCAGTTTATATTTGCGGGAAATTAAAATGCGGAAATGTAAAGTGCGGAAAGTAAATCTACGCTATTACATCGATTGTGCGGGAAATGTAAACTAGCCTATTTACATGAATTTGACATCCTATACATTTATCTAGGAATGTAAATTGCAAGAAAAATAAAAGGCATGTTTTTTGGATTTTTTATGATTGATTTTAATTATAATTAAAGCATGATTAATTAAATTAAAATGAAGAAAAAAGATGAAAATAGATTTAAACCTAGAAATTAAGTTTAAAATATGTACAAAATATTTGTCAATTAATTTTAAAACAAAACTAATTTTTTTGGAATTTTTGGAATTGATTTGAAATTGATTTAAGTTAATTAAAACATAATTATGCAAATAATTATACAAATAATTAAAACTTAAAAAGAAAATTATTCAAAATATGTACAAAATTAGTTTATAATATATAAACAATATTTAACATGAAGAACAATTTTTTTTATGATTTTTGATTGGTTAGAATAATTAAAAAGCAAATATAAATATATATACTAATTAATTATACAAAATATTGAAATTTTGAAGGAAAATAAAATATTTTTATTTCAGAAAATAATATATTATTTTAGAAGTCTAAAAATATTTTTTGTGTATTTTTTGGATTTTTAAAACTATTTTTAATTAATTTAACAAAGAAATTAAAATAGAAATAAAAAAAAATAAAAGGATACTGATCAGGTGTGGTTGGATTGAGAGTCCATGGTAAGGACTGCTTTGTCTGGCGCGTTGGATGAGCTGGCAAGTGGATCAGAAGGCCCAGATGGTGAGGCACATGGCACTTAGTGTACCTGCAAAACACTGGATTAGTGGGAGATTTAAAAAAACTGCGCGCGCGTGCCAGCCAATAGGAGGAGGACACGCATCATCTTCAACCTCCAGACGCCACTTTTAACAGCGCTTTTATGCAAAAGCGCTGTAATGGATGAACCCTAATTCTGCAAAATAACGAATAGGGGTAAACATGCATATAAATTAGGCGCGATGGTACCATTCAACTCGTCTTGTTCCACTGAACGTAACCATGTCCTTAATTTGCTTTAATTTTGGCCCTAATGAAGAACCCTAATTTTGAGCTAAGAAAACCCTAAAATGGTATATGCTACAAACAGCCATTAAAATCCAATTGAAGCTCCAGAAACGACCAGAGCTTCAAACCAAACACAATTATGCATCTACATCTTGTTAAATATGCGTGTGTTATGAGATATAAGTTGGTTTTAGTTTGAACAAACCGTGGCCTATATAGCTCGATTCAATGAGGTTTAAGACTTGCAATTGATTGGAATAGCTTCAGTGAAGCTCAGAGATGATGTTTGAATGTTTATTTTGTATTGAAATGGACTGAAACTTAAAATTCGAATTCCAAGTTTCTTTGAAAATTACAAGTTGTTACAAGAGTGGTATATGCTTATGAATGCTACTGAATTCGTCCTCTTCTTGTTACTGAAGTATGATAGTCTATATATAAGCATTGAGTGCTTAGAATTGAAGCTAAGAAGCATCTTAGTTGCCTTTGTGGAATTCTTGCATTTTTTATATTAAAAAGCTTTGAATTATTGACCAAGTTTTCTTGCCTTCAATGCACCTGCCTTGCTCTTCAATTCTCTGCAGAAAGATGAAGATTCCTTGGGTGAGTCATGCTTGGAAGTTAAGCTACCATTTATCCATCCATTTTCCTTTTAATTTTAATCTTAAAATAAGATAAAATCAAGCAAAAAATGAATAAAAATGGTGTGGGCTTAGTCTTGGTCGTGGGAGGCCCATAATAACATGGCAAAGATGTTTGAATGCTGAAAACTTGGCCCCATTTGGAAAAAATACATTTTTGAGCAATGTTGATTTCATTCATTTTCCCAAAATTTAGCCAACTTCAACAAGGTGTAAATCCTTCAATTTTTGTCATATGAAGGAGTTCTTGCACTTTTTGGAAACCTCAAAGAGTCCTCTAACCAATGCCTTTGGTCTCATGTCAAAATTATTTTTGAAGCTCCTTGTGTGTCCTTTTGAAAAAAGTGTCTTTTTGTTGACTTTGAAAATGACCTGTAATGTCTTTGATCATATTTTTCAAATGGTGAATCCAATGACCATGGGATCAATGGCATTTGAAAGATAATTGAATTTCCTTCAAAATAGGCTTTGGTTTGAATTTTTTGGATGAAGGATGAGAGAGTTATGATCAGTCAAAGTTGAGTTGACTTTTCAGGCAAAAACCCTAATTTTGAATCTTAGGGTTTTGTTGATTTTTGATCTTTCCTTGATGAATTATGATCATCCAATGATCAAATGATGAATCCTTTGACAAAATATGGACTTTGACAAAAAATTTCATTTTTGACTGTCTGTTGACTTTTTTGGTCAAACGGGTCGTCTGTTGACTGTTTGAGCTGCTGACGGTGCGTCTGAGTGAATTGAAGTTTGAAAATTTGTATGATGGTACTTTGAGATATATGGATGTGTATGAAATCCATTTGAGCTCTCAAAAACTTGTTGCTCCTGTAAAAACAAGAAAAACCCTAGTCAGGGACTGTTTATGTAGGAGACAGTTAAGCGTACCTGATTTTTGTGCAGTGTTGAGTCTCTGCTAATCGCGTGATATTCAGAAGACTTCTAGAACAAAGATCTTGGAATTTTGAATTGTGAAAGATTGATTTGATTGATGGTACAAAACACTGAGAATTGTACTGCCAGCAGTTTGGCTGTCAACTGACTGTTCAGGTATTGACGTAGCAGTTAGAGTGAAAAAATCAACAGTCAAAGTTAATTTTCTTTTTTGTTGTTTTTGTTTTTTTTGTTTTATGTGAAAGATTAAAGTTTATTTACATGACTTGTTAAAAAAACACAGACATAATAAATAACTAATATTTACGGTACGCGGGCAAAATTACCGATAATAACCCTGAAAAATCATTTAATGCACAGAAATAGGAATATTTGACTGGCAGAAAAAACACAAAATATTATCTTAGTAATTAAGCAATATTATGACAAATAGTACAACATTTAATACTGACAGCACAAATATTACATACTATATTGAACAGTACGACGAATAAACGGTACATTTAAGAAATAAGAAATACGGCAAATTTTAAGAATGACGGTTAATGACCCATGCTATGAACAATAACATGTAGATGATTGGGAGTGCAACCATTGCAGGTCCACACTCTTCAGGACTATGCAGGCAGAAGAAAGTCATGATCACCGTAGCAATGGTGATGATTGTAAGAAACAGTGTCTCTATCCACTTTGCCATTCTTGTCAGAGAAGAAGAGAAAATAGATATGAGGTAGGAATTTGAAAGATGAGTTAGAATTTGATGTGAGATTTTATGGAAGAAAATGAGAGGTATTTATAGAATGGAAAGAAGGATAGAGACGTTGGGGAATGATGTGATTCCGTACAAAAGGAAAATTTGAGTGGAAGTAAGATTTGAAAGAAAGTGGAGATAGTGTTGGGAAAAAGAGAGATTTGATTTTTGAAAAAGAGATTTGAAAAGATTTTTGAAAATAATGGAATATAGTACCAAAATTAGTGGGAAACAAAAGATAATAATAATCTACTTGTTACCAGTACAGTCTGAGTTTCCTGATTCTGCGCCTGCAAAAAGATTTAACTCTGTACCAATTGTGTCAGTACTATTTATCTGTAAATAAATAAATAGCATGTGTGAAGTAATAAACAGTATTTGGCGTTTGCGTAAGAGTAAATTCAACTGCAAGCCAAATTACTGTATAAGAAAAATTCTAAAAACTAAGTATTTCATATGTCAGGATATTTGTTGAAATAATCCATAATTATATGAGACTCTTAATTTTCAGATTGGAGTTTTTCTTGAAAAAAGATGTGGGCAAATTTTGGGGTATAACACACATGAATGTAAGGTGAGGCCAATTGGGAAATAAATAAATGGGCAAATTTTGGGGTGCAACACAACCCTGATTATTATATGTTTCATTAATCGCGATGATCAATATGAAGGATAGAAAAACACTTAGAAAGGGGGGGGGGTTGAATAAGTGTGACTTCAATAAATTGGAAGATAAAAACAATGAACACAATTATTTTTATCCTGGTTCGTTGTTAACAAAACTACTCCAGTCCACCCCCTTAGAGTGATTTACCTCAACTGAGGATTTAATCCATTAATCCAACTGATTACTATGGTTATCCACTTAGAAACACTCTAAGTCTTCTAGAGTATCCTGATCACAACTTGATCACTCTAGGAACCTTTTACAATCAATGTAAAATAATGTTTACAAGAGTATAGATTGCTTCTAATAAAGCTGTAATCACAACTGTGATTTTCTCTTAAGTTCTAAGCTTAACACTCACTAAATATTACAAGAGTTTGTGAGGTTGAAGATGAAGTTCGTGAGCTTTGATTTTGACAGCGTTTCAAAATTTTGCACAAATGTTCTACTTTGCTTCTGATCAGAACTTCTATTTATAGGCGCTGAGAGGAAATGACCGTTGGGAGCATTTAATGCTTTGCGTGAATAGTACAGCTCTGCATTTAATGTTTCACACTTTTGTCAACTACCTCGAGCCTTGCTTTTCCTGCTTTTACTGACTTTGCCTTTTGTAGCTTCTAACGTTCCTTTTGTCAGACAGAGGTTAGACGTTTCAGCCTTTCATCTTGTACTTTCTTCTGGACTCAGATTTTGTATATAACAACGTTTGAATATCGGAGTCAACAGCTTGGTGCAGAGCATCTTCTTGTCATCTGACTTTGGAGAGCTTGAGCATGATACCATCAAAACTTCAGAGCTTGTTCTTCTGACTTTCATTCTTCTGATGCTTTCAGTTCATGTTCTGATTCTGCTTGACCATCTTCTGATGTCTTGCCAGAGCATGTTCTGATGAAGCCATTCAGAACTTTCTGAGTCAGTTGCTTCTGAGCGCTGATTTGTGCATACTCTTTATATATTCCTTGAAATGGAAAATGCAAAGGATTAGAGTACCACATTATCTTATACAAAATTCATATATAATGTTATCATCAAAACACAGAATATTGATTAGAACAAATCTTGTTCTAACACAATAGGTTTGATCAACATAATTAACAAATTAAATAAAGAATTGCTAATTATTCTAATCGATCGATTTGATTATCACCGTTAGAAAATTGATGTGTTTTAAATAAATTATTTATCGTTAATCATCGTAATCAATAGGCTTGATTAAAACAATTAACGAATTAAGGAGGGATTACTAATCATCGTAACCAATCGAATCGGTTAAAACCCTTAGTAAATAAATCCATGGCAAAAGAAGAAAAAGAGGTTAGACTCTGTCATAAAAAACTGGGACATCTACATTTGAGAGGCATGAAAAAGATCATAAACAAGGAAGCTGTGAGAGGAATACCAAAACTACAGATTGATGAAGCCAAAGTCTGTGGAGAATGTCAGGCTGGCAAGCAAACCAGGACTTCTCACCCAAGGGTCAGTCAACTCACCACCTCTAAAACCCTAGAACTACTACATATGGATCTAATGGGACCAATGCAAGTGGAAAGTCTTGGAGGAAAAAGGTATGCTTATGTAGTAGTTGATGATTACTCAAGATACGCATGGATAAGCTTCACTAGAGAAAAAACCGACGTATTTGATGTCTTTAAGGAGCTCTGTACGAGACTGCAAAGAGACAAGGAAAGCATTGTCATCAGAATCAGGAGCGATCATGGAAAAGAATTTGAGAATGCCAAATTTGCTTAATTCTGTTCAACTGAAGGAATTAGTCATGAATTATCCTCCCCTATTACACCCCAACAAAACGGAGTAGTAGAAAGGAAAAATAGGACTATACAAGAATCTGCCTGAGCAATGATTCATGCTAAGAAACTACCCATGTATTTTTGGGCTGAGGCTATGAACACAGCATGCTATGTCCATAACAGAGTAACATTGAGAAAAGGAACCTCTTCCACTCTTTATGAACTCTAGAGAGGAAAGAAACCAAGTGTCAAATATTTTCATGTTTTTGGGAGCAAGTGCTATATCCTGACAGATCGATACCAAAGGAGAAAAATGGACTCCAAAAGTGATGAAGGCATATTCTTGGGATATTTAACAAACAGCAGGGCGTATAGAGTATTCAACACCAGAACACAAGTGTTGACGGAATCCATCAATGTGGTTGTTGATGATCAACATGGAGAATTCAATGTCACAGAGAATGTTGAAACATTTATTGAAATTCAGGCTGAACAGACAAACCAACCTGAAGTAAGTAATGAGACTCCTTCAGAGCCAGAACCTGAGACAATAAGCAAAGATCCATCTATTAGAATTCAGAAAGATCACACCAAGGAACTAATCATAGGAGATCTCAACAGTGGAATAATGACCAGATCAAGAGGAACTATAGCTAATTCCTGTTGTGTCCAAAGTTGAACCAAAAAACGTAAAGGAAGCCCTATCAGATGAATTTTGGATCAATGCAATGCAAGAGGAGCTTGCACAATTCAAAAGGAATGAAGTATAGGAACTGGTACCTAGACCAGAAGGAACGAATATCATAGGTACCAAATGGATATACAAGAACAAGACTGATGAACAAGGAGTCATAACAAGAAACAAGGCCAGGTTAGTAGCTCAAGGATACACTCAAGTGGAAGGAGTAGACTTTGATGAAACTTTTGCACCTGTAGGAAGACTTGAGTCAATCAGACTTCTACTAGGAGTAGCCTGCATTCTGAAGTTCAAACTTTATCAGATGGATGTAAAAAGTGTGTTTCTAAATGGATATCTGAATGAAGAAGTATATGTGGAACAACCTAAAGGGTTCGCTGATCCAAATTTGCCTGATCATGTATACAAACTAAGAAAAGCTCTCTATGGGTTGAAACAAGCTCCAAGAGCTTCGTATGAAAGGTTAACTGATTTCCTGACCATAAATGGAAATAAGAAAGTTTGAATTGACAAAACCCTCTTCGTCAAAAACATAGATGGAAGAATTATGATTGCTCAGATATATGTGGATGACATAAGGTTTGGGGGAATGTCAGATTCAATGGTAAAACACTTTGTCTGTCAAATGAAGACTGAATTTGAAATGACTATGGTTGGGGAACTGACTTATTTTCTTGGTCTTCAAATCAAGTAAATGGAAGACTCCACATTCATGTCTCAAAGCAAATATGCCAAGAGCATAGTGAAGAAATTTGGAACGGATAATGCAAGTCACAAAAGAACTCCTACACCAACACATCAAAAGCTATCCAAAGATGGGGGGCATAAGTGTTGATCAGAGTCTATACAGGAGCATGATTGGAAGCTTGCTATATCTAATAGCCAGCAGACCAGATATCACATTTGTAGTTGGAGTGTGTGCCAGATACCCAGCAGAGCCAAAGGCAAGTCATTTGAATCAAGTCAAGAGAATTCTCAAATATGTAAATGGAACTTCTGAGTATGGGATACTGTACACCAACGGAAGTGACCCGGTCTTGACTGGATACTGTGTTGCTGACTGGGCTGGAAGTGTTGATGACAGAAAAAGCACATCTGGAGGGTGTTTCTTTCTAGGTAGCAATCTTATATCATGGTTCAGCAAGAAACAAAATTGTGTCTCCTTATCTACTGCTGAAGTAGAGTACATCTCAGCTGGTAGTAGTTGTTCACTATTGGTCTGGATGAAACAAATGCTGACTGAGTACAATGTTCCTCAGAATGTCATGACTTTATATTGTGACAATCTCAGTGCCATCAATATCTCCAAAAATCCAATTCAGCATAGCAGATGAAACATATTGATATTCGACACCACTTTATCAGAGAACTTGTCGAAGACAAGGTAATTTGCCTAGAGCACGTAAACATTGAACTTCAGCTAGCTGACATCTTCACAAAAGCACTTGATGCTACACAGTTTGAGAACTTGCGAAGCAAGTTAGGACTCTGCACCCTTGATGAACCATAGTGACAACAACAACAATAAAAAAAACAGGTGGAACAGGGGGAGAAGACATTTCTGTTGGCTTTGACAACTTTTATGGCCAAATAGGGGGAGAAGTAATAACATGATGTCACCCCAGAACAACAAGAATGGTGGTTGTGTGTGATCAACAATTCTAATTTGCTTATTTTTGTTTTGATCTGTTTGTGCTTGTGTTACTCTTGTGGCTGTTTGTCTGGTTTGTCTAAGCACTGTGTGCATACTGATGATGTATGTTGTCTGTTGTGTATTAGCTTGCTTTTATTATGTTTTGGTTATCTTGTGTCTGCTGCAAGTATTTCTCTGGTATGGTGTGACAGGTTGTTTTAGCCAAAAATTTGCCAAAGGGGGAGATTGAAGGTGTTTTCAAGTTGGCTGCATTAATGGTAAAACATACCTGGTTGATATTGTAGTATGCAGGTTGCATATGTATCGATGGCATGACATCTGTGTGTGACAGCAGGAGCTGTTATTATTTATTAAATGTGTTTCCTGATTTATCCCAATTATCAGTTTATGAAACCTTTTATTTAGTGCTGAATATTTCGTCCAAAAGATCCTGCTAATAGCACATTGTGTAACAGATAGATGGCGTGTGAATTAGGTTAACTTGGTTAACCCTAATTTGTTTTTTAAAAAGCCCAAGGCCCAAGACTGCGTATAAAAAGACTGCAATCCTATTTTGGAACGCAGACAGAAGATTTTGTATTGTGAAGAACTGTTGTTCTGTAGCTGTCTCGTGTGATCCAAGCAATTGTCCTTGATGATTGCGTTGGAATAGTTTGTGTTTGTGTAATGTCACTCTAAGCTTTTAAGCACGAGTGTGTGTCTCTTGATTGAAGCTTTTAAGCAGATCAAGGTGTGTTTTTGAAGAGCGTCTTCTATTTGTAATTGTTATTTGTTTATGTGTAATCACTGCTATGATTGAGGGGGAGTGGAATGGAGATATTCCATATCTAGGGAGAACCTAGGTAGAAGGGTATTTGGGTAGTGATTTAGTGAGAATTTGTAAACGGGGGAGTTTAGCTTTAAATTTATACTACTAATAGTGGACTTCATCCCTGGCTTGGTAGCCCCCCAGAGTAGGTTGTTTGAACCGAACTGGGTAAACAATTATGTGTGTTCTTTATTGTTTTTTATGTTGTTCTGTTATTACTATTTGTGCTTGATCAGTGGTTTTTACACATGTTTTTACTGTTATTTTTAGTTGTCTTTGAAGTATTTTATTCTATGTTTTATTTCATTATTCCGCATTTTATGCTTTAGTGGTGTGTTTAAGTGTTTGCAGACTCAGATGAATAAAGTGGAGAAAATCAGTGCGAAACGTGAAGAAACTAATGAAAAAGCACATTGCCTGGCCAAACGCGTCTCCACACGCGTGTGGAGCCTGTAAAAGTACATCCTACTGCTCAAACGCGTCCCCAGACGCGTGTGGAAGTGAAATATTGAAGTCTGCTGAGCAAACGCGTGCCCAGACGCGTCCCAGGCCACCAAACGCGTGCCCAGACGCGTCCCAGACTACCAGACGCGTGCCCACACGCGTCCCAGCAGCCAGAATTGCAAAGGAAATTGTCCCTCTGCCCAAACGCGTCCCAGGACGCGTGTCATGTGAGCCAGACGCGTTCCCACACGCGTGTGAACGTGATTTTTGGGCCTGTTTTGCTGAAAAGCCCAGAATGACAGTAATAAAAGAAGGAGATTGTGTTGGGACAAGGGTTCGACGAATTTGGGAGCGAAAATACACTGTAGAAGGCTGGAGAACTCAGATTTCATGCAAGGATTGAAGAATTCTATGAGCTTTTGCCATTGAAGATTGGATTTCCTTCATTTATCTGTAATGTCTACAATTTACACTATGGTTTTTGTTATTTTTATGAGTAGCTAAACCCCCCATTGCTAGGGGGTGATCTTGATTCTGAATGTGATAACTTTATTTCTTTGATGCAATAACAATTTGGTTTTCATACTATTGGTTTGTTTTACATCTGTTCTTTATGCCTTAACCGTCGGAAAAACGGATAATGAATTTGTATGAATAAATTTAGCTGGACAGCAATTGTTCATTGACATGAGTAAGAACATAGGATAATAATTATCACCTAGGACTAGGGATATTTTATCTTAACCGGAAATTCTTGGTATTGGAATGCTTGATCATAATTATATTTATCTATGGACATAGTAATTAGGTTGTGACGTCAAAGATCTTTTCACTAAGGCCTTAGGATTAGATATTCTTGAGAACCGGTAATCAATTGTGAAACTATGTTATTGCATTGAGAAGGATAGTTGTTACAGGAAGAATCATTCACCGACCCCTAGGAACCTACTCATCTTTGTTCATCATTTTAACATTCTGCGTATTTACATTATTTGCAAAACCAACAAAAACCCTTATTACTTTTTGTTTAATTGAAATCGCTGTGAAACTCTGTATCGTCAAGCAGTCCTTGAGATTCGATACTTGGGATTTTCCCATTACTACTACATAGGCAAAAATAGTATACTTGCTATTTTCCTATCAAGTTTTTGGCGCCGTTGCCGGGGACTGCCGAAGATAATTGAGTTTTAGATTTATTTCAATTAAAATTTTGTTGCTCTGCGACTAAAATTTTATTTTCTGCACTATTTATTTTTCCTAATTCTAATAATTGTCTAATCTGTTTATGCGAGGCAAGGCCTCAGCTGAATTTCTTTTTAACGCAGAAATTGAAAGAACTTTGCACGCAAGGCGTAGGCAAGCTCGGTTGGTTAAGCTGGAATCTGAAGAAGAAAGTGTTTCAGTTCATTCAGGTTTAGATTCTGAAAGTGAAGAAGAAGTCATGGGTGAAAATCCTCCTCCTCCTGAGAGGCTCCTTGGTGACTACGGTGTTGCAAACAACCCGGGTGGTAGACTCACAATTGTCAACCAACCGGTAAATGCGGCAAATTTTCAATTGCACCCGAGCACAATAAGTCAGCTGGAAAGAAAACCTTTCACCGGAAAGGTTAATGAAGATGCAAACAAGCACCTACAGAGATTTCTGACCATGAGCACCACTTTAAAAATTGAAGGGCATACAGAAGAAGTGAAGAAGCTGAGAATGTTCCCGTTCACATTAGCCGAAGAAGCAGAAGAGTGGTTCTATTCTCTTCCAGCAGGCAGTATCACATCATGGGAAGAGATGGAGAAGGCTTTCTTGAATGAGTATTTCCCCGCCTCGGTCTTTATAAGAAAGAGGTATGACATTTTGAACTTCAAGCAGAAGGAGGGTGAGCCCTTAGGAGATGCTTACAAACGATTCAAAAGAATTCTCGTAGCATGTCCCACTCATAATATGGACAAGACTGAATAGATGCAAGTATTTGTTAATGGACTCAGAATGAAAACAAAGCAGTTGATTGATACAGCAGCTGGAGGCTCAACAAATTTCACAACAGCCTCCGGCATCACAAAAATCATTGAAGCAATAGCTGCAAATGAGCATTTGGAGCTGTATGATAGGTGTGCTAGCAAACCGGAAGGAATCATTGATCTTAAGCTAGAAACTTCAAAAATCCGGGTTGAAGATGCAATAACTGCAGAGGTAGAAAAGAGACTAAAGGCTATGAATATAGGTATTCAACAGGTTTCTCAAATCCAGCAAGCTCAACCCGTGATCTGTGAAATTTGTAATGGCCCGCACCAAACTGTGTGTTGTGTTGCAACTCCCAAGCAAGTTGAAGAAATCAAATTCTTGAGGCAAAATAATCCGTATTCTAACACCTATAATCCAGGGTGGAAGAATCATCCCAACTTCGCTTGGAAAGATCAACAACAAAATCCTCAGAAGGCAGAGTGGGAAGTAGCTATTGAGAGATTGGCTGGACAATGCTCTCAGTTTCAAGAAGAGACAAGAAACAACCACAGGAACACCACAGCTTCAATAAAAAATCTGGAAGTTCAAGTGGGTCAAATAGCACAGCATCTCACTCTACAGGCACAAGGAAATAAAAGGGTCATTTCAAGTGGAAGCTATGGAGTGCATTACCCTCTGTGAGTCACCTCTCTCGAACTTGTTCTAAAACATTGAGGTCAATGTTTCGTTCAAGTTTGGGGGAGGTTTTACTCTTTGCATTTTAATTTATATTGCTAGTATAATATGTGTAAGACCTACAAAATCATTCTCCCAAATTTTGACCGAAATTTTTAATTTTTGAAGAGTTTTGATCTTAAAGAGCGACCGGGAATAGTATATAGAGATGAAGGGAGGATTGTTTGAGGACAGGAAGTTCGGAATAATATGGCAATAAGAGGTTTGTTTAAACACCCTTGGCTCCCGAAGAGAAATACGAGTCTAACGTGTAGATTTGCACCATAGTACTTGCCTCCTGAGAAGTACTCCTCGAGTAGTTTATTGATACAGTCTGGCATAATTCAGATTCACGTGCATGATGACTGGTTAGAAAAAGAAGATATAAAAAGTTGGCACCAAATGATGAAAAGGCGGTAAAAGGAAACCGGCTCGCTAAGTTGGGTAACCCTCACCCGGTTATTCAGCCCAAAGGAGGTTGATCCCCAAACGTCGTCTAAAAGGGCAATATATAACTGCAAAGTTTGAAAATTTCATCGGTAATAAAAAGGTAGCAAATGCTGCTCGTTTGGTGCCAGAAAAAGAAAATAAAAAGCCTTGATCTGTCTCATGCATGTGATGATTATTATAAGAATACAGTGCCTTAATGTGATTGTCCGAATGAAAGAGGAGAAAAATCGGAAAGAGACTTAAGTGCAAAGCATAGTTGGAGAGGTATCTAAAATGGGAGCTAAAGGTTTAAAGTGGTAGCGGAAACTCGTCGCGTCATGTGAATGCCGGACCAACTGTTTCTTGATCAATACAAACGGATATTTCACGTATGAACACCGGTGTGCCTTAAAGGTCATTAATTCTTGTAATTGTCGCTTGAGGTCAAGCAACGGTTTAAGTTTGGGGGAGTTTGATCAGTGGTTTTTACACATGTTTTTACTGTTATTTTTAGTTGTCTTTGAAGTATTTTATTCTATGTTTTATTTCATTATTCCGCATTTTATGCTTTAGTGGTGTGTTTAAGTGTTTGCAGACTCAGATGAATAAAGTGGAGAAAATCAGTGCGAAACGTGAAGAAACTAATGAAAAAGCACATTGCCTGGCCAAACGCGTCTCCACACGCGTGTGGAGCCTGTAAAAGTACATCCTGCTGCTCAAACGCGTCCCCAGACGCGTGTGGAAGTGAAATATTGAAGTCTGCTGAGCAAACGCGTGCCCAGACGCGTCCCAGGCCACCAAACGCGTGCCCAGACGCGTCCCAGACTACCAGACGCGTGCCCACACGCGTCCCAGCAGCCAGAATTGCAAAGGAAATTGTCCCTCTGCCCAAACGCGTCCCAGGACGCGTGTCATGTGAGCCAGACGCGTTCCCACACGCGTGTGAACGTGATTTTTGGGCCTGTTTTGCTGAAAAGCCCAGAATGACAGTAATAAAAGAAGGAGATTGCGTTGGGACAAGGGTTCGACGAATTTGGGAGCGAAAATACACTGTAGAAGGCTGGAGAACTCAGATTTTATGCAAGGATTGAAGAATTCTATGAGCTTTTGCCATTGAAGATTGGATTTCCTTCATTTATCTGTAATGTCTACAATTTACACTATGGTTTTTGTTATTTTTATGAGTAGCTAAACCCCCCATTGCTAGGGGGGTGATCTTGATTCTGAATGTGATAACTTTATTTCTTTGATGCAATAACAATTTGGTTTTCATACTATTGGTTTGTTTTACATCTGTTCTTTATGCCTTAACCGTCGGAAAAACGGATAATGAATTTGTATGAATAAATTTAGCTGGACAGCAATTGTTCATTGACATGAGTAAGAACATAGGATAATAATTATCACCTAGGACTAGGGATATTTTATCTTAACCGGAAATTCTTGGTATTGGAATGCTTGATCATAATTATAATTATCTATGGACATAGTAATTAGGTTGTGACGTCAAAGATCTTTTCACTAAGGCCTTAGGATTAGATATTCTTGAGAACCGGTAATCAATTGTGAAACTATGTTATTGCATTGAGAAGGATAGTTGTTACAGGAAGAATCATTCACCGACCCCTAGGAACCTACTCATCTTTGTTCATCATTTTAACATTCTGCGTATTTACATTATTTGCAAAACCAACAAAAACCCTTATTACTTTTTGTTTAATTGAAATCGCTGTGAAACTCTGTATCGTCAAGCAGTCCTTGAGATTCGATACTTGGGATTTTCCCATTACTACTACATAGGCAAAAATAGTATACTTGCTATTTTCCTATCAAGTTTTTGGCGCCGTTGCCGGGGACTGCCGAAGATAATTGAGTTTTAGATTTATTTCAATTAAAATTTTGTTGCTCTGCGACTAAAATTTTATTTTCTGCACTATTTATTTTTCCTAATTCTAATAATTGTCTAATCTGTTTATGCGAGGCAAGGCCTCAGCTGAATTTCTTTTTGACGCAGAAATTGAAAGAACTTTGCACGCAAGGCGTAGGCAAGCTCGGTTGGTTAAGCTGGAATCTGAAGAAGAAAGTGTTTCAGTTCATTCAGGTTTAGATTCTGAAAGTGAAGAAGAAGTCATGGGTGAAAATCCTCCTCCTCCTGAGAGGCTCCTTGGTGACTACGGTGTTGCAAACAACCCGGGTGGTAGACTCACAATTGTCAACCAACCGGTAAATGCGGCAAATTTTCAATTGCACCCGAGCACAATAAGTCAGCTGGAAAGAAAACCTTTCACCGGAAAGGTTAATGAAGATGCAAACAAGCACCTACAGAGATTTCTGACCATGAGCACCACTTTAAAAATTGAAGGGCATACAGAAGAAGTGAAGAAGCTGAGAATGTTCCCGTTCACATTAGCCGAAGAAGCAGAAGAGTGGTTCTATTCTCTTCCAGCAGGCAGTATCACATCATGGGAAGAGATGGAGAAGGCTTTCTTGAATGAGTATTTCCCCGCCTCGGTCTTTATAAGAAAGAGGTATGACATTTTGAACTTCAAGCAGAAGGAGGGTGAGCCCTTAGGAGATGCTTACAAACGATTCAAAAGAATTCTCGTAGCATGTCCCACTCATAATATGGACAAGACTGAACAGATGCAAGTATTTGTTAATGGACTCAGAATGAAAACAAAGCAGTTGATTGATACAGCAGCTGGAGGCTCAACAAATTTCACAACAGCCTCCGGCATCACAAAAATCATTGAAGCAATAGCTGCAAATGAGCATTTGGAGCTGTATGATAGGTGTGCTAGCAAACCGGAAGGAATCATTGATCTTAAGCTAGAAACTTCAAAAATCCGGGTTGAAGATGCAATAACTGCAGAGGTAGAAAAGAGACTAAAGGCTATGAATATAGGTATTCAACAGGTTTCTCAAATCCAGCAAGCTCAACCCGTGATCTGTGAAATTTGTAATGGCCCGCACCAAACTGTGTGTTGTGTTGCAACTCCCAAGCAAGTTGAAGAAATCAAATTCTTGAGGCAAAATAATCCGTATTCTAACACCTATAATCCAGGGTGGAAGAATCATCCCAACTTCGCTTGGAAAGATCAACAACAAAATCCTCAGAAGGCAGAGTGGGAAGTAGCTATTGAGAGATTGGCTGGACAATGCTCTCAGTTTCAAGAAGAGACAAGAAACAACCACAGGAACACCACAGCTTCAATAAAAAATCTGGAAGTTCAAGTGGGTCAAATAGCACAGCATCTCACTCTACAGGCACAAGGAAATAAAAGGGTCATTTCAAGTGGAAGCTATGGAGTGCATTACCCTCTGTGAGTCACCTCTCTCGAACTTGTTCTAAAACATTGAGGTCAATGTTTCGTTCAAGTTTGGGGGAGGTTTTACTCTTTGCATTTTAATTTATATTGCTAGTATAATATGTGTAAGACCTACAAAATCATTCTCCCAAATTTTGACCGAAATTTTTAATTTTTGAAGAGTTTTGATCTTAAAGAGCGACCGGGAATAGTATATAGAGATGAAGGGAGGATTGTTTGAGGACAGGAAGTTCGGAATAATATGGCAATAAGAGGTTTGTTTAAACACCCTTGGCTCCCGAAGAGAAATACGAGTCTAACGTGTAGATTTGCACCATAGTACTTGCCTCCTGAGAAGTACTCCTCGAGTAGTTTATTGATACAGTCTGGCATAATTCAGATTCACGTGCATGATGACTGGTTAGAAAAAGAAGATATAAAAAGTTGGCACCAAATGATGAAAAGGCGGTAAAAGGAAACCGGCTCGCTAAGTTGGGTAACCCTCACCCGGTTATTCAGCCCAAAGGAGGTTGATCCCCAAACGTCGTCTAAAAGGGCAATATATAACTGCAAAGTTTGAAAATTTCATCGGTAATAAAAAGGTAGCAAATGCTGCTCGTTTGGTGCCAGAAAAAGAAAATAAAAAGCCTTGATCTGTCTCATGCATGTGATGATTATTATAAGAAATACAGTGCCTTAATGTGATTGTCCGAATGAAAGAGGAGAAAAATCGGAAAGAGACTTAAGTGCAAAGCATAGTTGGAGAGGTATCTAAAATGGGAGCTAAAGGTTTAAAGTGGTAGCGGAAACTCGTCGCGTCATGTGAATGCCGGACCAACTGTTTCTTGATCAATACAAACGGATATTTCACGTATGAACACCGGTGTGCCTTAAAGGTCATTAATTCTTGTAATTGTCGCTTGAGGTCAAGCAACGGTTTAAGTTTGGGGGAGTTTGATCAGTGGTTTTTACACATGTTTTTACTGTTATTTTTAGTTGTCTTTGAAGTATTTTATTCTATGTTTTATTTCATTATTCCGCATTTTATGCTTTAGTGGTGTGTTTAAGTGTTTGCAGACTCAGATGAATAAAGTGGAGAAAATCAGTGCGAAACGTGAAGAAACTAATGAAAAAGCACATTGCCTGGCCAAACGCGTCTCCACACGCGTGTGGAGCCTGTAAAAGTACATCCTGCTGCTCAAACGCGTCCCCAGACGCGTGTGGAAGTGAAATATTGAAGTCTGCTGAGCAAACGCGTGCCCAGACGCGTCCCAGGCCACCAAACGCGTGCCCAGACGCGTCCCAGACTACCAGACGCGTGCCCACACGCGTCCCAGCAACCAGAATTGCAAAGGAAATTGTCCCTCTGCCCAAACGCGTCCCAGGACGCGTGTCATGTGAGCCAGACGCGTTCCCACACGCGTGTGAACGTGATTTTTGGGCCTGTTTTGCTGAAAAGCCCAGAATGACAGTAATAAAAGAAGGAGATTGCGTTGGGACAAGGGTTCGACGAATTTGGGAGCGAAAATACACTGTAGAAGGCTGGAGAACTCAGATTTTATGCAAGGATTGAAGAATTCTATGAGCTTTTGCCATTGAAGATTGGATTTCCTTCATTTATCTGTAATGTCTACAATTTACACTATGGTTTTTGTTATTTTTATGAGTAGCTAAACCCCCCATTGCTAGGGGGGTGATCTTGATTCTGAATGTGATAACTTTATTTCTTTGATGCAATAACAATTTGGTTTTCATACTATTGGTTTGTTTTACATCTGTTCTTTATGCCTTAACCGTCGGAAAAACGGATAATGAATTTGTATGAATAAATTTAGCTGGACAGCAATTGTTCATTGACATGAGTAAGAACATAGGATAATAATTATCACCTAGGACTAGGGATATTTTATCTTAACCGGAAATTCTTGGTATTGGAATGCTTGATCATAATTATAATTATCTATGGACATAGTAATTAGGTTGTGACGTCAAAGATCTTTTCACTAAGGCCTTAGGATTAGATATTCTTGAGAACCGGTAATCAATTGTGAAACTATGTTATTGCATTGAGAAGGATAGTTGTTACAGGAAGAATCATTCACCGACCCCTAGGAACCTACTCATCTTTGTTCATCATTTTAACATTCTGCGTATTTACATTATTTGCAAAACCAACAAAAACCCTTATTACTTTTTGTTTAATTGAAATCGCTGTGAAACTCTGTATCGTCAAGCAGTCCTTGAGATTCGATACTTGGGATTTTCCCATTACTACTACATAGGCAAAAATAGTATACTTGCTATTTTCCTATCAAGTTTTTGGCGCCGTTGCCGGGGACTTCCGAAGATAATTGAGTTTTAGATTTATTTCGATTAAAATTTTGTTGCTCTGCGACTAAAATTTTATTTTCTGCACTATTTATTTTTCCTAATTCTAATAATTGTCTAATCTGTTTATGCGAGGCAAGGCCTCAGCTGAATTTCTTTTTGACGCAGAAATTGAAAGAACTTTGCACGCAAGGCGTAGGCAAGCTCGGTTGGTTAAGCTGGAATCTGAAGAAGAAAGTGTTTCAGTTCATTCAGGTTTAGATTCTGAAAGTGAAGAAGAAGTCATGGGTGAAAATCCTCCTCCTCCTGAGAGGCTCCTTGGTGACTACGGTGTTGCAAACAACCCGGGTGGTAGACTCACAATTGTCAACCAACCGGTAAATGCGGCAAATTTTCAATTGCACCCGAGCACAATAAGTCAGCTGGAAAGAAAACCTTTCACCGGAAAGGTTAATGAAGATGCAAACAAGCACCTACAGAGATTTCTGACCATGAGCACCACTTTAAAAATTGAAGGGCATACAGAAGAAGTGAAGAAGCTGAGAATGTTCCCGTTCACATTAGCCGAAGAAGCAGAAGAGTGGTTCTATTCTCTTCCAGCAGGCAGTATCACATCATGGGAAGAGATGGAGAAGGCTTTCTTGAATGAGTATTTCCCCGCCTCGGTCTTTATAAGAAAGAGGTATGACATTTTGAACTTCAAGCAGAAGGAGGGTGAGCCCTTAGGAGATGCTTACAAACGATTCAAAAGAATTCTCGTAGCATGTCCCACTCATAATATGGACAAGACTGAACAGATGCAAGTATTTGTTAATGGACTCAGAATGAAAACAAAGCAGTTGATTGATACAGCAGCTGGAGGCTCAACAAATTTCACAACAGCCTCCGGCATCACAAAAATCATTGAAGCAATAGCTGCAAATGAGCATTTGGAGCTGTATGATAGGTGTGCTAGCAAACCGGAAGGAATCATTGATCTTAAGCTAGAAACTTCAAAAATCCGGGTTGAAGATGCAATAACTGCAGAGGTAGAAAAGAGACTAAAGGCTATGAATATAGGTATTCAACAGGTTTCTCAAATCCAGCAAGCTCAACCCGTGATCTGTGAAATTTGTAATGGCCCGCACCAAACTGTGTGTTGTGTTGCAACTCCCAAGCAAATTGAAGAAATCAAATTCTTGAGGCAAAATAATCCGTATTCTAACACCTATAATCCAGGGTGGAAGAATCATCCCAACTTCGCTTGGAAAGATCAACAACAAAATCCTCAGAAGGCAGAGTGGGAAGTAGCTATTGAGAGATTGGCTGGACAATGCTCTCAGTTTCAAGAAGAGACAAGAAACAACCACAGGAACACCACAGCTTCAATAAAAAATCTGGAAGTTCAAGTGGGTCAAATAGCACAGCATCTCACTCTACAGGCACAAGGAAATAAAAGGGGCATTTCAAGTGGAAGCTATGGAGTGCATTACCCTCTGTGAGTCACCTCTCTCGAACTTGTTCTAAAACATTGAGGTCAATGTTTCGTTCAAGTTTGGGGGAGGTTTTACTCTTTGCATTTTAATTTATATTGCTAGTATAATATGTGTAAGACCTACAAAATCATTCTCCCAAATTTTGACCGAAATTTTTAATTTTTGAAGAGTTTTGATCTTAAAGAGCGACCGGGAATAGTATATAGAGATGAAGGGAGGATTGTTTGAGGACATGAAGTTCGAAATAATATGGCAAGAAGAGGTTTGTTTAAACACCCTTGGCTCCCGAAGAGAAATACGAGTCTAACGTGTAGATTTGCACCATAGTACTTGCCTCCTGAGAAGTACTCCTCGCGTAGTTTATTGATACAGTCTGGCATAATTCAGATTCACGTGCATGATGACTGGTTAGAAAAAGAAGATATAAAAAGTTGGCACCAAATGATGAAAAGGCGGTAAAAGGCAACCGGCTCGCTAAGTTGGGTAACCCTCACCCGGTTATTCAGCCCAAAGGAGGTTGATCCCCAAACGTCGTCCAAAAGGGCAATATATAACTGCAAAGTTTGAAAATTTCATCGGTAATAAAAAGGTAGCAAATGCTGCTCGTTTGGTGCCAGAAAAAGAAAATAAAAAGCCTTGATCTGTCTCATGCATGTGATGATTATTATAAGAAATACAGTGCCTTAATGTGATTGTCCGAATGAAAGAGGAGAAAATTCGGAAAGAGACTTAAGTGCAAAGCATAGTTGGAGAGGTATCTAAAATGGGAGCTAAAGGTTTAAAGTGGTAGCGGAAACTCGTCGCGTCATGTGAATGCCGGACCAACTGTTTCTTGATCAATACAAACGGATATTTCACGTATGAACACCGGTGTGCCATAAAGGTCATTAATTCTTGTAATTGTCGCTTGAGGTCAAGCAACGGTTTAAGTTTGGGGGAGTTTGATCAGTGGTTTTTACACATGTTTTTACTGTTATTTTTAGTTGTCTTTGAAGTATTTTATTTTATGTTTTATTTCATTATTCCGCATTTTATGCTTTAGTGGTGTGTTTAAGTGTTTGTAGACTCAGATGAATAAAGTGGAGAAAATCAGTGCGAAACGTGAAGAAACTAATGAAAAAGCACATTGCCTGGCCAAACGCGTCTCCACACGCGTGTGGAGCCTGTAAAAGTACATCCTGCTGCTCAAACACGTCCCCAGACGCGTGTGGAAGTGAAATATTGAAGTCTGCTGAGCAAACGCGTGCCCAGACGCGTCCCAGGCCACCAAACGCGTGCCCAGACGCGTCCTAGACTACCAGACGCGTGCCCACACGCGTCCCAGCAGCCAGAATTGCAAAGGAAATTGTCCCTCTGCCCAAACGCGTCCCAGGACGCGTGTCATGTGAGCCAGACGCGTTCCCACACGCGTGTGAACGTGATTTTTGGGCCTGTTTTGCTGAAAAGCCCAGAATGACAGTAATAAAAGAAGGAGATTGCGTTGGGACAAGGGTTCGACGAATTTGGGAGCGAAAATACACTGTAGAAGGCTGGAGAACTCAGATTTTATACAAGGATTGAAGAATTCTATGAGCTTTTGCCATTGAAGATTGGATTTCCTTCATTTATCTGTAATGTCTACAATTTACAGTATGGTTTTTGTTATTTTTATGAGTAGCTAAACCCCCCATTGCTAGGGGGGTGATCTTGATTCTGAATGTGATAACTTTATTTCTTTGATGCAATAACAATTTGGTTTTCATACTATTGGTTTGTTTTACATCTATTCTTTATGCCTTAACCGTCGGAAAAACGGATAATGAATTTGTATGAATAAGTTTAGCTGGACAGCAATTGTTCATTGACATGAGTAAGAACATAGGATAATAATTATCACCTAGGACTAGGGATATTTTATCTTAACCGGAAATTCTTGGTATTGGAATGCTTGATCATAATTATAATTCTCTATGGACATAGTAATTAGGTTGTGACGTCAAAGATCTTTTCACTAAGGCCTTAGGATTAGATATTCTTGAGAACCGGTAATCAATTGTGAAACTATGTTATTGCATTGAGAAGGATAGTTGTTACAGGAAGAATCATTCACCGACCCCTAGGAACCTACTCATCTTTGTTCATCATTTTAACATTCTGCCTATTTACATTATTTGCAAAACCAACAAAAACCCTTATTACTTTTTGTTTAATTGAAATCGCTGTGAAACTCTATATCGTCAAGCAGTCCTTGAGATTCGATACTTGGGATTTTCCCATTACTACTACATAGGCAAAAATAGTATACTTGATATTTTCCTATCAGTGCTGCATAATTGTGGATGTCAAAACATCCAGTTTGATATCGAGCGTGTGTTACTAGAATTTTCACTTATTGAAGGTTGCTTCTTTTATATCTTCCTTTGATCTTCTTTTTAAGCAGATTAACCTCCCGGGAAGAACATTCCTTTCAAAAGAGATCTTACCTCTTTTTATAGCTGTCGAATATGTTTGTTATCTTGATCTTCGGAAAGCGTAATAAATGTAGACGTGTTTTCACCATGCTTTTGTTTTCTTCAATGTGCTGCATGTAGGTTGCTTCTTCAATCATTCTTGGGAGTTGTTCCTTTTAGTTGTTATAGCCGTTTAGCTAATGATGATGTTTGTAACGGATTTCTTCTTAATTCTGATCCTTCGTATTTTATTTGATTTTGCTTGTTGGGCTGAAGGTTATCTTCTAATTCACATGTGACTCTGTTGTTGTTTATCTTTTGTAAGTCACTGCGTTGTAATTCCACAGCTTGTAACTTCAGAACTTCTGATCTTATATATATGTGTGATCTTCTGAGTTTACAAGGCTTCTTGTTCATTTCTTTGCAGCTTCTGATGATTGAGACTTGTTGTATGTGAGCATTGATATTGTTTGTTCTTGTGAATAATCTTGTCTTTGATTTATAACATAATATCTGCACACTAAATGAAATCATTAGTAATAAATTTGTTACTCACAAAATATATGTTTGTTATCATCAAAACCAGATTCTGAACATGGATTATCAATCTTGTTCTAACAATCTCCCCCTTTTTGATGATGACAAAAACCATGTATTTTGATGGAACAATTTTATGAGAGAATAATAATTAAGCAAGTAAACTTCATCTCAATTTAAATGTTCAATCAAGCAACTTTAATTTTCATCAAAATGTACTATTCTTTCTCCCCCTTTTTTGTTATTATCAAAAGCGTTTAAGAGGGTGGAATCAGGCTTAGAAATAATTTCTCTATTCAATCAAGCCAGTGATTTAAAAATAAAAGATCTAATCTATTTCTTCTCCTTTTCTCCCCCTGAGATATATACTCTCCCCTTGAGCTAGATATCCCTGTGAATAGAATTTTATTTATAACTCTCCCCGAAATAATTTTTGTATGCGCGTATCATCTTGGAAGTTCTGAAGGTGTATTCTTTCAGGATGAGATGTTCTTCCTGCAATCTTCAAAGACATAAGCTTCTTCTGCGAGAGTTAGGGAGGACTTTATCTTTTAATCTCTTTAAAGATTGTCCATATTATGTTCAGAACATTTATGAGATTAATGATCAGAATTTAACTAAGAATTCTACATGTTTTCTTAGTTATTTAATTTAGAGTCCTTTAACTAATACCCCTTTGACAGAGAAAATGTACAATCAATCAAACGAATTTGCGTGACAGGATGTTTATGAAGACAGGCAAAGTTCATAGCAATTCATAAGACAACAACACTACTCAAAACGGATAGATGTTAGAATATCTAGGTAAAGACTTAATTTAAGATTTTTTTGGAATAAGTGAAAGCAAAAGATTCTTGATTTCGTTAGTGGATTCTTCCTACTTCATCATACAGGATTTGAACTCCCTGTTGGTTGCATCTAACCGTCTTCTAGTTTCTGCATTCTCCTTTTTCAGCTCATTTAGAGTCTCAAGCACCTTAGTAGACTTGTCGATTGCAATGCTTGTAAAAACAGATGAGACAGTGAGAACCTTGGGAGTCACCTGATTAACATTTATTTCCCATGTTGGTATCTTTCCTTCACCAATGTCTTTAGGCACATCACTTGAAATATGCTTTACCAAAGCCAAGGAATTTGCTTGATTATCATCGATGTCCATATGCTCAGATGATGTAGAACCAGAAGTGTTGCTAATGAACAGTGGAGGTTATAGAGCCCAGAGATCCATCACAAGAGTGATGACAGCATTCAGATACTCAGAAAATTTCTCATTAGCATGAGTGCGACATACTTCTTTGAGTTTAAGGGATTCAGAGTTGAATTTCCTTCTAAATGCATCCCAAAGGGCTTCTGAAGCCACCGGACTTCTGTTTGTTAAACAGTCAGCTTTTAACTTTGCTATCCATTCTTGCAACTCTGTTTCAAAATTCTTGAACAATATATCAACCTCTGTTTGTGTCCGTTCAGAATTATGAGGTTCAGGGTGAGCTTCTGATTCCTTTTCAGAGGGTTGGTCAAGTTCAGACTCGGTAGAGGGTTCAGATAATGTCTCACGGGATTTTTCAGGGTTGGGGAGTTGTTCCGGTTGATGTTATAGAGATTTGTGAATTTGAGGTTCAGAAGCTTCTACTTGTTGAAACTAGAGGATTGGATCTTCTGAGGTTATTTGTTGTGAGATTGGTGAGTTTTGTGGTGACGGGGAGTCCGGAATGACATGTACTTCAATTGATGATGAACTGACAACATCTTTTGATGAACGAGGTAACGTTGATTTGATTAATTGTGGAAGAGTGGATGTGATGGATTCAGGAAACACGTTATAGGCAGGAGTGGTTTGGTTAAAGGTGTCAAGGATAATTGTAGCTAGAGGGCTAGTGTATCCAGGAATGTTCCATGATCCTGTGTACCACCCATAAGGTTTTTGAATCGAATTTTCGCTTTGAGGCCTGTATTCAAAAGAATATAAACCTTCTTCATGGATTGGTGGGTTCTGTAGAGAAGGTTCAGCTTTAGAAGGACTGAGGGATATTGTTTCTTTTGGTGGTGGATGTTCAGACGGGTTTGGATTGAATGGTGCGGAAGAGATGGGAGGATTTTCTTGTTGGATTTCTGGTGGAACAGTATTTGGTGAGGTTTCTCTTTGATCAGTGGTTTGGGTTCAGTGTAGTCTTCGGTTGGGGGGTAGATGGATAAGGTTGCTGGGTTGAGTTTGGATGATGAATATGCCATTGAAGAACGGTTGAGGTTTTTTTTCTAGCGAGAGAGAGAAGCAGGAAAGACGGAATGTAGGTTTTGAAGATGAGTGGGAGCGAAAGAGGGAAAGAGAAATATTGAATACTATTTATAGAGAATACAAAAAATCGTTTAGAAGAAATTAATTATAATAACCAATTAATTAACCCATTGATTAAGGAAGAGAACATGGTTATTGGGATGATTTGAACAATTATCTAGAGATGAGTAACCATACCTGGCACGTGTGGTCTTTTGAAGGTTTACACACGTGTTCATACCTTAGAGCCAGCAAGATGAAGTAGTATTTTCCATGATGAACTTTTGAAATATGAACTTCTTAGACAAGCAGTTCTGATGAATTCTTCTGAGGATAATTATTTTGCTCCTTTTGAATCCTTTATCTTCTGACTTTAGATATCTTCGAGCTTCTTCAGTTTTGATCCTTATCTACACAACTCTTTATGACGAGTGGATGATGTGCATAGAGTATTGAGATTTTTGCCTTGACATCTTTTGATTAAACTGAGTATTTGAATTTGACTTGATCTTCATCTCAGTGTTGTTTTTCTCCTTCTGGATCTCTCTACACGGTTAAGTGTTTGACCTTGAGATCAATACAGAGCCATGCTCTGATACCAATTAAAGGTGGAGAAAAACACAAGAAAGGGGGGGATTGAATTGTGTTCTTTACCAATTAAAATTCCCTTTCTTTTCTTTAACGTCTTTTCTTTCACTTAATCATCTATTGGATTATGATTTAATGTTGCGGAAGCATGAAGTGTAGAACTACATAACCAATATGATGCTCATTTCAACAGAGGTCTTAATCCACTATAACCAAATCATGATTAAAACTGCATGATCCTCCGTCGTGACTAACCATCCTACACAGCCAACTGCTATGACTAACCATCTGAACAACGACCCATTCAGTGATCTCCACGAGATATTCCTACTATCCAGTTAGAAATCTCAAACTCTCGTTTTTATTGATCCTAACTTATATCTGTTTTTACTCTCGTAACAAAACAGTTGATGATTAATTTTAGGAATTAAAACCAGAAGAATATTCTTTAATTAATAGGCAAACATTTATTACTAAACTCCCTAGGTGTACGACCTTACATACCGGTATAATTAAGTTAGCCGGACATACTTTCAATTACCAAATCAGAGCAAACATTGCATATTAAAATCAATTCAAAAATGGCAGCAAACAAATAAATAAACTCAATATATAATAAAACCTGAAATTTGGTTTATGGAATAGAACTTGAAATCTCTAATTGCTCCAACAGACTGGAACTTGAATCGATCCGGAACAAAATTAAAGTTGCAGAAAAACTGTGTAAATAAAATCCTAAAGTAAATCTGGAGCTGGAAAAAATAACTAGGTTGCAATAGTATTTCCGATGTGGAAATCTATTGCTTGTTTGTGGGTTGGAAAATGGAATAGGAAGAGTAACAGCACTTGAATTGCAGAAAAAAATGACGAAGGTAAAATTGTATGCAGACTCTTGTAAGAACAAGCATACACTCACAAATGAGTTTTTGATTCATGGCAAACATCACAAGCAACCAAATACAAAAGCATAGATGAATGACTCAAGACAATGGAAGATTATGAAGCTCAAATCACTCAGAAAATGGTATTGCATCTGTTAGGTCGACCAAGCAAAGCCCTAGGTCGACTCAAAACCAGAGCAAACTCAGCAAAACTGACAAGGTTACTGTTAGGTCGACCTACCCACACTCCTAGGTCGACCTAAACTGAAGGGATTTACACATGTCACTGTTAGGTCGACCTACCCACACTCCTAGGTCGACCTAAACTGAAGAAAAGTCACAAAAATGCATTTCAACTGACTTTAGGTCGACCTAAACCTTCAACAGGTCGACCTAACTGGAAACAACTGCATTTAGGTCGACCTAAACCTTCAACAGGTCAACCTAACTGACTTTAGGTCGACCTAAACCTTCAGCAGGTCAACCTAACAGATTTTAGGCCAACCTAACTGGGACAACTTCAACTCTGCTTCTGTTAGGTCGACCTAAGCACTAAAGTAGGTCAACCTAATTGCTGAAAACTTCCCAAATTATGTGTTTTCTCTGCTCCAACATACCAGCAACTATATATATCATTCCATGTTCATTATTCAAAAAAAACACCAACGACTGAAAGATACACAAACGCTTCTCATCTTCGTTCTTCATCATCTCCAACACAATTACACATAATCATTCTTGCATTGCGGGTTAGTGATGAGTTCGATAACGTCCATGGAACGGAATTGAAGATTCCTAGTGGGTGAAGGTTTGTGGGGTTTGTTGGTGAATAAAATCTGCGGGTTTTGTCCTCCACGACGGGTGGTTCTTGGGGGTTTTTATCAAGAGGCGTTCATTGAGGATTCGGCTGAGTGTAACGATTGAGGAACGGGGAGTTCAAGGAATCAAGACACTGCATAAGGGAATCAAAGTGAAGCTCTTGGATAACCTTGATCTTGCTCAAGATTAAGGGGGAAGAAGATTCAAAGGATCGACATAATTGGTTTATCGTTTATCGCTTTGTTATCTTCTTTGTATATACTACTTTCAACATTAATGAAAGATTACCCAATTTCAATTTGGAATTGGGGGCAGACGTAGTCGTAGCGAGGACGATCGACGAACTGCCTAAACAAATATCGTGTTCTTGTCGCTTTTACCTTTTCATTTACTTTCTGTTCATATTTGGTTATAATAGCAAATTGATCAACGATTCGAGTGTTAAGATTGTGAACTAAGTACTTACATAAACATCACAATCCACCACACATTGAATTACCTTCAATTTGATCATTATCACCAAGTGTTTGTATATTTGTTTCTATCACTCTTACTGCATTGCAAACATTGTCCATCATACAAAAAGTTAATCTGATTTTCAATAAGAGAAACGCTTTGATTCTGCAACATATACTCTTATCATTCAACTCAAGTCCTTGACTGGTTTTTAAACACATATATAATCGTTTCGATAGTGGTTCGGAATAGACGCGAGTCGATTTAGAATCACTTCCGCTGAAAAGTCGTTTAAATCCGTAAAACTGTGAACGATCTATTCACCCCCCCCCCTCTAGATCCTAAGGCCAGCGTCTAACAAGTGGCATCAAGAGCTCTGGTTTATTCCGTGCTACGTGAAACACTTATTGGAAAGATGGCTTCCGGACCTAAAGGGGCTCACAATAGAGCTCCAGTTTTCAACGGTGAAAACTATGGCTATTGGAAGGATTGTATGTGTGTCCACATCAATGCAATTGATAGGAACATCTGGACAGCTATTGTCAATGGTCCCTTTCAGATCACCATGACAAATGCAGCTGGTGCAGTTGTTCCAAAACCAGAAAATACTTGGGATGCTGAAGATGAAAAGAGATATGGATACGATTGGAAAGCGAGAAACATTCTAATCTCAGCTCTAGGAGTTGATGAATACTATCGCGTTTCCCATTGTAGATCAGCTAAAGCTATGTGGGACACATTGCAAGTTGCCCACGAGGGAACGGATGATGTCAAACTAGCTAGAATCAATACGCTAACTCAAGAATTCGAACTCTTCCACGTGGAAGATGGTGAATCCATCAAAAACATGCAGAAGAGATTCGTTCACTTGAAAAATCGTTTAAATTCTCTTGATAGACCTGTTTCCAATGCAGTTGCTACTAACAAAATCTTAAGATGTTTGAACAGGAAATGGCAACCCAAGGTTACAGCAATAAAGGAAGCAAATGATCTAAACACCTTAGACATCACCACTCTCTTTGGTAAACTAGAAGAACATGAACAACATCTTAAATGCCTTGACATGCATGAGAAAAGGGCAAAGAAAGAGAAGAACATGGAGAAAGAGGTAGAGAAGAAGTCAATAGCTCTAAAAGCTTCAAGCTCCAAGACCTCAAGACAAGAGCTAGAGGATAGTGATACAAGTGATGACAAAGACTCCGATGATGAGGAAATGGAACTGTTTGTGCGAAGATACCACAAATACCTAAAGAAAAATGGAGCAAAACATTCTGACAAAGGGTTGATCAACTATAGAAAGCAATCAAACAAGTTCAAACAAGATGACAATAACAAAGGAAAAATCAAAGGTCCTTGCTTCAATTGTGGCAAAGTCGGTCACTACAAACCGGATTGTCCATACCTTGAGAAGGAGAAAGAGAAGAACCAAAGCAAAGGTCACAACAAATCTAGAAGAGCCTACATAGCATGGGAAAGTGATTCATCTAGTGAAGACTCATCAAGCGATGAAGAAGAATTGACAAACTTATGTCTTACGGCTCATCAACACAAGAAAAAGAAACGTGTAAGTCATCTTAAACCTGAACTCGTAGATAAGGTATCTCATTCTCAACTAAAACTTGCTTTTGAAGAATTACATAGAGATGCAATTAAAGCTTTCAAACTTTTGGCCTCAAATAAGAAAATCTTTTCATATCTTGAATCAAAAGTTGAGAAAACCGAAAAGGATATGGAAGCTTTAAAACAATCTATGCTAGACATTCAAAAGGATAAAGTTGAAATAGATCCTACATCATGGTTTGGTTGTGAGACATGTCACATTTGGCAAAAAGAAGTAAGAGATCTAAAAGCCAAGTTAGACAAGGCTCTACAACCAAAAGTGACTTTTGCGGTTGATCCAAATAAGTTCAAAAGATCGTATACTCCTTTATATAGTAAATACACTTTTGTACCAAAAGTATCAACTAGCAAAACAGCATATTCTCATCATATTACCTGTCATTATTGTTGCAAAAAGGGTCATACCATTGAAAAATGCAAATTTAGGAGGATTTTAGTTCCTAAAGGAGTATTTCAATGGTTGCCTAAGTGCAACAATTTATGTACTCACCACCTAGGACCCAATGAAGATTGGGGACCTTCCACTCTAAATTAATTTTTGCAGGAAAAGTGTCTTGACATTGCCGAAAGGTTGTGGTTCCTTGATAGCGGATGTTCAAGACACATGACGGGAGGCATATCACTCTTTGTTGAGTTCCACGCAAAGAAAAAGGGGTATGTCACCTATGGAGACAACAATCGGGGAGCTATACTTGGTAAAGGAAGTGTAGGTAACCCGTCTACCACAACTATAACTGATGTGTTACTAGTAGAAGGTCTTAAACATAATCTCCTAAGTATTAGTCAATTATGCGACAAAGACTTCAAAGTAACTTTTACAAATTTTGGCTGCACAATAGAACATATTAAGAAAAGAGATATCATGTTTAATGGCACATGAGTAAACCACATTTATATGCTAAAACTTGGACGAAGGCATATTTTTTTTTTGGGTTACTCTCATCTAGTAAGGCATATAGGCATATAGGTTCTCTCAATTCAGTTACTACTTATTGTTGAAGAGTCAGTTCATGTGTCCTTTTGATGAATCTTATGCAAAATGTGTCGAGAAAGGTATATCTTTTGATAGTGCAGGCCCATCTATTGAAGATATTGTCAAAGATAAGGAAGACGAAAGTGAAAGTGTTGCAAAGGAAGATGCTAAGAAAGAGAAAGATGAGTCTCATGACAGTGTTGAAAAAGAAAGCATCTCAAACAATGAAGAACTTCCTAAGGCCTGGACAAATGTAAAAGATCATCCAATCGACAACATAATAGGGGACATCTCAAAGGGCGTGACAACACGCTCCAAGATAAGAAGAGTGAAGCGAAGGAGATTGACACACCTATGGCAACAAATACTAACCTAGACAAAGATGAGAAAGACATCAATCTTGTCCAAAGGAATCTCACTTAAAAGCTGTCAAAAGAATTCTGCGATATCTACGTGGAACTCCTACATATGGCCTATGCTTGATCGTATACCTATCATGTGCGACAACACAAGTACCATAAACTTGAAGAGCAAGAAGCAACTAGCTGACATCTTCACCAAACCTCTTGCAACGGAGCAGTTCTTCAACATTCATTGGGAATTAGGGATATTAGATATCTCTAATTTGAGCTAAATGCGTTTGTTTCCTTAATTTTATTCCTTTACTTTATATATATTGATTATGCTCAAGCTAACATCTCTCTCAGTATGAAGGTAGTTCATCATCACATCAAGTATCATTCCACATTGACTAGAGGAATATACTTCATTCTACGAAATGATGACGAGATACCTATAATTGAGAAAGTGGTAACATGTTTGTTGTTCACTTCCAAAAATATCATTGATGCTATAATATGCTATCAATTAACATGTTTATAGTGACTTCTTATATGCTTCTCCACCTATCTCATTTACATGTATATGTTGTTCATCATTACTCATAACATATCATATTTGGACATAAAAATAGTAGAATAAGCATACATCTAACATGTTTGGGCAAACGTTAGCGAGCATTGCATTAGTTCGTTTCATTGCATTGCATCTCATTTCTGTCATGATATTATGTCTTTTATTACTTGAACTTAAGCTTGGTTTGTACCTTTAAATATGTTTAGATATTATGCTCTATTTCTTTACTATTGTGTTATGTAAGACATTGTTTTGTTTAGATTATTTTGTTATTCTCTTCTACTATTCTCCTGGTTTCTTTTGATGTTGTCAAAGGGGGAGATGAGTTGAGAGTACGGGGGAGCTTAGTACGGGGGAGCTTACGCATACAAGACCGGGGGAGCTTTCGTCATTTAATCAAATGTTTGCCATCATCAAAAAGGGGGAGTTTGTAAGAACAAGCATACACTCACAAATGAGTTTTTGATTCATGGCAAACATCACAAGCAACCAAATACAAAAGCATAGATGAATGACTCAAGACAATGGAAGATTATGAAGCTCAAATCACTCAGAAAATGGTATTGCATCTGTTAGGTCGACCAAGCAAAGCCCTAGGTCGACTCAAAACCAGAGCAAACTCAGCAAAACTGACAAGGTTACTGTTAGGTCGACCTACCCACACTCCTAGGTCGACCTAAACTGAAGGGATTTACACATGTCACTGTTAGGTCGACCTACCCACACTCCTAGGTCGACCTAAACTGAAGAAAAGTCACAAAAATGCATTTCAACTGACTTTAGGTCGACCTAAACCTTCAACAGGTCGACCTAACTGGAAACAACTGCATTTAGGTCGACCTAAACCTTCAACAGGTCAACCTAACTGACTTTAGGTCGACCTAAACCTTCAGCAGGTCAACCTAACAGATTTTAGGCCAACCTAACTGGGACAACTTCAACTCTGCTTCTGTTAGGTCGACCTAAGCACTAAAGTAGGTCAACCTAATTGCTGAAAACTTCCCAAATTATGTGTTTTCTCTGCTCCAACATACCAGCAACTATATATATCATTCCATGTTCATTATTCAAAAAAAACACCAACGAGTGAAAGATACACAAACGCTTCTCATCTTCGTTCTTCATCATCTCCAACACAATTACACATAATCATTCTTGCGTTGCGGGTTAGTGATGAGTTCGATAACGTCCATGGAACGGAATTGAAGATTCCTAGTGGGTGAAGGTTTGTGGGGGTTTGTTGGTGAATAAAATCTACGGGTTTTGTCCTCCACGACGGGTGGTTCTTGGGGGTTTTTATCAAGAGGCGTTCATTGAGGATTCGGCTGAGTGTAACGATTGAGGAACGGGGAGTTCAAGGAATCAAGACACTGCAGAAGGGAATCAAAGTGATGCTCTTGGATAACCTTGATCTTGCTCAAGATTAAGGGGGAAGAAGATTCAAAGGATCGACATAATTGGTTTATCGTTTATCGCTTTGTTATCTTCTTTGTATATACTACTTTCAACATTAATGAAAGATTACCCAATTTCAATTTGGAATTGGGGGCAGACGTAGTCGTAGCGAGGACGATCGACGAACTGCCTAAACAAATATCGTGTTCTTGTCGCTTTTACCTTTTCATTTACTTTCTGTTCATATTTGGTTATAATAGCAAATTGATCAACGATTCGAGTGTTAAGATTGTGAACTAAGTACTTACATAAACATCACAATCCACCACACATTGAATTACCTTCAATTTGATCATTATCACCAAGTGTTTGTATATTTGTTTCTATCACTCTTACTGCATTGCAAACATTGTCCATCATACAAAAAGTTAATCTGATTTTCAATAAGAGAAACGCTTTGATTCTGCAACATATACTCTTATCATTCAACTCAAGTCCTTGACTGGTTTTTAAACACATATATAATCGTTTCGATAGTGGTTCGGAATAGACGCGAGTCGATTCAGAATCACTTCCGCTGAAAAGTCGTTTAAATCCGTAAAACTGTGAACGATCTATTCACCCCCCCTCTATATCCTAAGGCCAGCGTCTAACAACTCTCCTCCTTCTCCTTATGACAAGCGTGATATATATATATATATATATATATATATATATATATATATATTATAGGACTATGGCCTAGGATTGAGAATGTCTTCCCGGTGAAGGCTCTTTCCTAATTAGAGATCTTTAGTTCAAACCTCAAGATGAATTATTCCCGGTGAAACATCTTGAAAAAGGCCTTAGAACAAAAATAGGGCACATCCACCCAAGAGGAATTATTCCCGGTGAAACCTCGTACCCATTTGCTTAGAGCCAAAATAAGTTCAAAATCACATAGCTTTCTCTTGTGCTATAATAAGGACCCTCGATTAGCCTCCTTTTGGGCTTACAATACAAGGACCCACAGGCTTCTTAAAAGCATATTCCCAGCTTTCTCTTAAGCTTGTATACAAGGACCCATCAGGTTTCTTATAAACATAGGAACAAGTCTTTAGTCACCTTTTAGCCTACCCTGGTGAGTTTCTTCCACTCTCCAAACGAGACTTCAATAAGCTAAGAATGTCTCAATCTCAGTATTGAGTTCACCTTTTGGAATGAGAGACATGGACAGTCTCTGTCACCTTTATTCTCAAACTTCAATAATTTTCCTCCTTAGAAGAGTCTAGGTTCCACATCTGTCTATTTCTAGTCAAAGTCAGCCTTAATCTTGGGCTTTAAACAAGAAGTCTAAAACAATTAATCAAAATTCCCTGGAAAGGGTTAGCTTCCAAAAATTCAGCTTTTAAAAGATAAACTCTCCATCTGGGTAAACCCCTGGAAAGGGTCAGCCTCCAAAAACATCTCCTTAATAATCCAAATTCCCTGGAAAGGGTTAGCTTCCAAAATCACTTTTCAAACCTTCAAAACTCCTCAATAGAGTCTAGGTCAATCACTCTAACAAATTCCCCAGTAGAGTCAATCTTCAAACCTAGGTCTTTCATTCATCAATCCCTGCTTAGCAAAAGCACAATCCCAGAAGGGTCGGCCTTTAGTCTCTAAACAATAGAGTAATCCTCAACAGAGTAGTCCCCTCTGAGTCAAAAGATCCCACACTGGTAGATCTTTCCCCATTTTAAGAGTCAGCCACAACTTTGGGCTTTGTACAAGGAAGATACTCCCTTTAGAGTAAAAAACCCTACTCATAGGTATTCCCCTATTCAGAGTCAGCCACAACCTTGGGCTTTGTTCAAGGCAGATAATAGAGTCTCCACAGTGAGTCCTTCCCCATCAAACAGCCACAACCTTGGGCTTTGTACAAGACAGATAAGTAATCATTTCCATGTGTCAAAGATTCCAAACCTTCAGGATCTTTTCCCTAGAGAGTCAGCCACAACCTTGGGCTTTGTACAAGGCACAAAATAGAGTCATCCATACTCAGTTTCCTCAACAGTCAGCCACAACCTTGGGTCTCATACAAGGCACAAAATAGAGTCTCCCTAGGTAGAGTCAGCCACAATTCAGGGCTTTGTACAGAACATAAAAATAAACTTTTCAATCAAAAACAAAATAGACACTCTCCAGCTAGAGTTAGCCTCGATTATGGGCTTTGTACAGAACACAAATTTCCTCAGTTAAAAATCAAATTCCCAGTGGAGTCATCTCCCAGAGTCAATAAAAAACCTTTAAAAAAGCCTCAAGCTTGGGCCTCATACAAGCCAGCTAAAATCAAATCTTTCATACAGTAGATAAACATAGCTTATCCCTATAGAGAGATATTTCTCCTATCTCACTACATTCAAACAAACAAACAAACATTACATTTTAATTTTAAACATTCTCTCATTTAGGATTTTGAAAGACAAGCTCTGGCACGTATTCCCAGGCTTGTGTAACTTTCCCTAATTTGGTTGAGAATCTTTCTTTCATTTAAGAGACAATTGACTGGTATACTTGTACATCCAAGTAAGGTCCCTCTCTTAATGAAACAAGTTCAACTTTCCTGTCACTTTAAATGTTTGTGGTGGAATAGTAGTAATACCTCTCTGTAAAGATGATTTCATGTCTCTTTATTGTAAACAAAGATTTAATTCAAGCTTCAACCTCGAGCTTCAAGCAAGGCACCAAAAACAATTAACTTCCCTAATTAGTTCCCCGAACTAGAAAAAGCTCTGACTTCCATTAGGGATATGTAGGCATGAGATTCACAAGGAATCTCAGCGAGCTAATCAAAAAAACAAAAATAGTCTGTCTGTCTTTCTTTCAACTCAATTCAATTCTCTCTCCTAACACAAAGGAGAAACTTTCCCGATCAAGCAACAAACACAAACACATACACACAGAGAAGGTTCCCGTAGAGTACTACGGATATGTAGGGTGCTTAAAACCTTCCCTATGTATAATTGACCTCCCGGACTCCAGAATTTATAGTCTAGGTGAATCCCCACACTTAGAAAACTCCTAGGGTTTATTTGAGATCTTTTTCCCCTTCCTCTTCGTAGGATAATTAAAAAGTTCGTGTGCTATCGTAGGAAGAACTAAAACAAAATTCATCCCACAAGGGCGCTTCTCTCCTTCCAAATTTCGCGTGAAGGGTTTAGCGTGTCGTGCTCCCAAGTGAAACAGGGAGGTAAAAAAAACGACACCACAGAAAAATGGCGACTCTGTTGGGGACAAGTAATAACCTTGGTTTTCATCCAAACCAATGGTTGACCTGTGCTGTTCCAACCCCAATGAGGAATTAGGGATGCCAAATTCCCCCTCAAACAAGAGAGGGGGAATTTCTAACGAGCGCCAAAGTTAGCTAGGTTACGTTCATTTAGGAGATCTTTTCTCCTCAAATTTCTGACGAGCGCCATTCAAAGTGCCCAACGTCACTTTTCATTTTGGATTGGGATTTGACAAGTGACACTCGTCACTTGGGTCTGACGAACGGCATCGAGAAGTGGGGGGGTGTGAAGCTGGTTGACGGGCGGCAATGGGGAGTGATGGACGTCACTTGCTTGTGCTCCATGGGCTTCACGCATTTGGGCCCGGTTCCATCATTTAGGAATTGTTTTCCACACCCCTTTATATTCTTCATATATTTCTTCATTTATGTCCTTTTCTTCATCTTTTTTGGTTGTTTCTTCGACAGGCTTCGTGGATATGAAATACCTGAAACATAACAAAATACCAGCGTAATACTAACATAAAGCAATATAATCGAAATAAACAGGGAAAATATTTATATAAATTAAGCCAAATATACGATACATTTTTGTGTTATCAAACTCCCCTAAACTTGAACCTTTGCTTGTCCTCAAGCAAATTAGTCAAAAGAAAAAAGAATTAAGAGTGTTTTCATGCAAGTAATGACGCCGCATCGAATTGTACTTTGGTTGCAATGGATACCCGTTAGAATTATGTAAGCTCAATTTAAACATCATCGATACGGAAACGACACTTGACAACCCCGTTCTATGCAAAACAACTCGAATCATGCTACTATAACTCAACCCAGTTCTTTTTGCTTAATTTCACCCGTTTTCATTCTAGCGCAATCACATTAAGCCCTTTATCCTTACAAGCACATAGTAGAGTGACCGGTTAGTGACTATGATCCTTAATAGAATGAGGTTCTGGCATATATTTTATGGCGACCTCTTTTAACCAACTGTAGGTTGCGGGGGATCGAACCGTAGTCCGCCCTACCAAGTTCAGTGCCAGATTTTTCTGAACCAACCGACATTGGTTTTCTTTGATATAACTCATGAGATATGCATCCTTTGGGTTAAATGACTGGGTGAGGGTCACCTAGCTTAGTTGTACATTCTTTAATTGTTCGTAAACCTTTGAGTTCGGGATCATTCACTTATATTCATTGGTCCTCTACGTAGCTTGTGTCTCAGATGGTGCTGACTGCTAAATAAAATACTCAGGGTTACTTTGAAACTAAAGCTTAAGGTTTCGATATAATAGGTACTAAAGTCACTCTTACGTACTCGGTGTTTTTAGAGTGTTTAGACGATAACGATTTTGTCAAATTTTTACTCAAAATTCTAAGATAATTTAAAAATAGGCAACCTTTATACTTTTTGAGTGTGTCAGGTTATGCATCTAAAGTAAAGTTCTTTATGGTTCAAGGAAGTGAGGAAATCCGATAACGAACAAAATATCTCATATAAGAACTTAAAATACATAAATGTAAGGATTTTTCCCTTTTTACTAAAAAGGGAAATAACGATAAAAAAATTTAAATTTTAAATCTACCAAGAGGAAACGAGAATAGCAAAGCTCTCTCCCCCACACTTAAACTCAGCATTGTCCTCAATGCTTCATTGTGAAAAGAAACATCAGGAAAGCATGCTACTCAATCCCCTCTTCCTCGATTTCCGCCCCTTGTTCGCGCTCTTCCTCTCCCACGGCCATCTCTTATATCTCTAGGAGGTACTATACCGGCATTGTAGACATATTCATGCAGGCCGTCCATTCGCACCATCAAACAACGCATTTCGGCCGCCAGTTCCGAAATGTTTTCATCATTTCGGTTCGCCTAGTCGCATTGATCCTGCTGCATCTGTTGAAACAACTCTATCATCTAGGCCTGGTGCATTTCTATCCTCTGGTGGCACTGAGTTTCCTGGTTGTGGTTTTGCAGCATTTCCTCATATACGTCTTCTAGTGTGACGTGTTGATTCCTTCTACGGGGTCGACGTGAAGACAATGGCCCTACAGTATCTTCAGGGCGAACTTGTGGGTCAGGTTGAGGTTCTTGTTGGTTCATCTCTTCCTCCATTTCATCAGCATTATTTATACCACCTTGGTTTTCTTCGACACCGGCATCAGCGGCGAGTACATCGAGGTTATACAACCAGTTGTCCCTTCTGTCAATTATGGTGATTTCATCATTCGGTAGAATGATACTTTGGACTTTCTTGTTTCGCACCATCAGCTTGTACCTTCCATCTCGTCTTGCTCTAATAAGACGGCCAGCGCGATAGTTGTCTATATCCATAGAAACAACTTGCAGTGTCGGTAAGTCATGCAGCCTATCTCCCAAATTCAGAGCACAGGCTATTGCAGTAATAAGTCCTCCGATGTGGGAAGGTGTATTCAAATGGTGGTGTTTATTTGTGGTTAAGAGGAGATTTTATAAGGATAAGCATGGGTGGGAATTTATGACAATTAAAGTGGAAATGGAATGGTGAAATAGAATAAGGAGCGTGGACGGTGGAAGAAATAAATAGAAGAAGAATGAAGAATTGAACGTTGTTTGCATTTAAGGCCGGGGATGTCACTAGGTGAGTGACGGTCGGCAGTGCCTAGAGGGCGTGGAAGTGACGAGTGTCACTTTGTGCAGACCAAGCTGACGAGCAGCAGGCATGGCTCTGACGGACGTCAGGCTTGTCATGTTGTGGTGTGCTTCCTGCATTGGGTACTGCATGACCAGATTTTCATAGCATGTGCATTGTCACATAAGTGTACCTATACTTAACATTTTTTTACCAATGCATGAAACATGATTGGACCAAATTATACACTTGTGCCTAGAAAAATAATACTACCTGAAATTGTGTAGCAAAAACACACATAGCAGTAACAAGTTCAACATAATGCATAGCACACAAATTATAGCAGCAATGGTATAGCCTCAGACTGAATATAAGCAGTTTGATTGAGCAAAATAATTTCATAGCAGACTGCACAACATATATTTTAGCAGAATCATTTCACTTCACATTGCATGTATCAACAGTGTGCATATCATAGCAGGAACAACACATAGCAGACACACAATTTTTGAACTGATATGCACAAATAGTGTACATATTATATTGGTACTTAGCAGAAAATATTAAACAACACAGAGTGTGTTATTAGACACAGCCATAGTATTGGTAATAGCAGTCTATAAACAGTACCAAAACGATAAAACTAATCCGGAAATAAAATACATTAACATAACATAAACAGAAAAAAAAAATTGGAAAATAAATATACTTGAATTAAAATTACCGAATTGATAATTAAAAACCAAAATTATTCCAGATTCGAAGCGATAATTAAAAAGCTAGCTAGGTACTAAACTTAAAATTAAAACTTAAATGAGAAACTTAAAAGCTAGAAATTCTAACTAAATACTAAGTATTTTCCTTACCCTACACCTAAACTAAACAATGTCCTCATTGTTAAAGTGCAAGAGTTAGAGAATTAGTGCATTAGCTTTCAATTAGCCACTTTTAGGAGGAGGAATAGAATGAAAATGCTGATATAGACTACCCAAATCGGCGGTCACTAAATCCATGAAACTATGAAATTCTCTGCAAAGTTTACCAAGATCGGTACGAATAGCATCCATATCAGTACGGAGAGTGGTAACACTAGTTTGAAGGTCAGTAATAGCAGCAGTATGGTCGGTCATAGGTGTGTCCTAATTTTCTGGAAGCGGTGAATAATAACCTGGTGGTGTCGATGGATCAGTCTCTTCCTTTTCAGGGTCGTTTTCATCTTGGCCTTCTAAGTCATACAACCAATTCTTTTTATCATGCACACTTGTGTTCCTAGTACTAGGTAAAGCAAAGTGGTGAACAGGATCATAGTGTACTAAAAGCTGATAAGGCGGTGCTTCATGGTTACCAATCAAACTCTTATTAAAGCAAAATGCAATGTCCATAGAAATAAATCCTCCATAAGGTGTCAATCGTGCAAGTGTGGCTCTTAAGGACAAGGCACGGGCAATCCTAGTGACAATGCCTCCTACAAGGATAGGACCGTAGGTGTCTTGGGCAATAGCAAGCATCTTTGAAAGCATAAAGGACAAACCAATGACCTGTCTGGACTGAAAAACACATATCATAATGCAAAGCTCTTCTTTGGTTACTGAAGTATCACCTACAGGTTTTCCAAAAAGGGTAAAAGCTAATATCATATGGAAATACCGGATAGCAGGGTTGTGAATGGTTGAGGAGAATCTAAGGCCTGGATCATTATGATATTCACCAGAAATCTGGCCCCAAAAGCGGTTAAAAGCAGTGTCCGGGAAGTTGTTATCTTCAACTTTCGTTAAAGCATCCATGCTCCTAGGAAATCCTAATAATTCAGCCAACTGACGGAGAGTGAAACGGTAGGAATAACCAAATAGCCTAAAAGAGACTCTCCCTTCAGTAAATCCCGGTCCAAGGTCAGGGTCATAGCGGAGAGAACTCAAAAACTCCAGAGTCAGGTTACGGAAAGTGGGGGTACGGTGCTAAGGATGTCATCCCAACCTATCTGATTAAGCATATAAAGAACACTATCCCTGATACCTAAAACAGTCATAGTGGCATCGTGTGCAAAAGAGGTCAACCCTAACTCACGTTGTGCTAGACTCTCATAACGCCTCTGCTGAGCCTCACTCTCAAAAGTAACAATCATGCTATCAGTGAAATCCATCTCTAATGCTAGGCAAGAATGTTAGTAGCCTGAAATTAGTGAGTAAATTCAAAATAAAGTTAATATTAAAAGTAAAAACAAGGAGTAGTAGAAAAAGGTTAGTATTTCATTTTTTTATTTTAAAAAGAAAACATAAAAGAGAAATAAATAAAAATTGTTAAAATTGAAAGGTGGATCGTCTCCCACTAAAGCGTTTTGTTTAATGTCATAAGCTCGACAAAACTACGAGTTAGTCTTGTGGTTTGGCGGGATATTCCACGAGCTTAAGGCTTTCCGAATAATTTTTTTTTCTATGTAATGGTAGTGTTTTAAACGCTGCCCATTTACGATAAAGGGATCACTTATATTTCCTTTAATTTCAACGGCTCCATTTGGGAATACCTTAGTGGCTTTGAATGGTCCATACCATCTCGAGCGAAGTTTCCCAGGAAACAGTTTAAGTCGAGAGTTGAACAAGAGTACCGCATCACCTTCATTAAACGCTTTTCTAGAGATACGCTTATCATGCCATTTCTTAGTTCTTTCCTTGTAGATCCTTGCATTTTCGTAGGCATCTAACCTCATCTCTTCTAGTTCGTTTATGTCTAATAATCTCTTTTCGCCTGTGGCAGGGTAACTTAGATTCAAGGTTTTAATTGTCCAACGGGCTTTGTGCTCAAGTTCTACCGGCAGTTGACATGATTTACCGTAGACAAACTTAAATGGCGTGGTTCCTATAGGTGTCTTATATGCGGTCCTATATGCCCATAGCGCTTCATTTAGCTTCAAAGACCAATCTTTCCTAGATGTGGAAACAGTTTTCTCGAGAATTTGCTTAATCTGTCTGTTTGAAACTTCAACCTGACCACTCGTTTGCGGGTGATAAGGTGTCGCTACACGGTGTCGGGCTCCATACTTCACCAGAAGTTTTTCGAAAATTTTAGAAATGAAATGGGAGCCGCCATCACTGATGACTAATCTGGGCACACCAAATCTTGGAAAGATTATGTTCTTAAATAGCTTAATCACTACTTGTGCGTCGTTTGTTGGAGAGGCTACAACCTTTATCCATTTAGACACGTAATCGACCGCGACAAGTATGTAACTATTTCCGAAAGAGGATGGAAAAGGTCCCATAAAGTCAATTCCCCATACATCAAATATTTCTACTTCTAAAATGCCCTTTTGAGGCATTTCGTCGCGTTTGGATATATTTCCTGTGCGTTGGCAACGGTCGCAATTCTTAACAGTGGTGTGAACGTCTTTCCATAAGTTGGGCCAAAAGAGGCCGGCTTGTAATATCTTAGAGCATGTCTTTGATGTGCTTGCATGTCCACCATAAGGGGCATCATGGCAATGAGAGATTACATCTTTCATTTCACTTTCTGGGATACACCGACAAAAAATACCATCGGCGCCTCACTTAAAAAGTAAGGGTTTGTCCCAATAATATTGTTTGAGATCGTGGAAGAGTTTCTTCTTCTGTTGATAGGTCAGGTCATGTGGGAGTACGCCTGCTGCTAAGTAGTTGTCATAATCAGCATACCATGGCAGAGCGGTGTTGGTATTGATAGTTTTAACGACTTCAAGTGTCTCCTCTTCGAAATGGGTCAAAGGGCATTCAATTGTATCATCTTCATATTCTAACTGGGCTATTAGGCGTTCATAAGGGAAATCATCATTTATAGGTACGTTTTCTGGTACAAGGTCTTCCATCCTTGACAAATGGTCAGCTCCCACGTTCTCATCACCTTTCTTATCCTTGATTTCCAAGTCGAATTCTTGCAAGAGTAAGATCCACCTCAAAAGTCTTGGTTTGGCATCTTGCTTGGCTAATAAATATCTAATGGCCGCATGATCAGTGTAAATGATTATTTTGGCACCCACCAGATAGGATCGAAATTTTTCTAATGCGCAAACTACGGCCAGGAGTTCCTTTTCGGTGGTGGCGTAGTTCATTTATGCGCAATCCAAGGTTCTACTTGCGTAGTATATTGCATGGAGCTTCTTGTCTTTTCTTATACAGGCTTCGTGGATATAAAATACCTGAAACATAACAAAATACCAGCGTAATACTAACATAAAGCAATATAATAGAAATAAACAGGGAAAATATTTATATAAATTAAGCCAAATATACAATACATTTTCGTGTTATCACCTAGAGGAGAAACACAACATATATGCTTCTCAGGTAATAATCCCTTTTGAGATTGCTGATACAGTGCATGCGTTCATGGGTCCACTTCTTGGTCCTAATGCACATTTACAAACTGAATTTTTCCCTGCTTATCATAAAACTAGGCCTCTAGTTAGCAAAAACAAACTAGATGATAGGGGTAAAATTATTTTTGTTGAGAAAGTTGGAAAAGATTCTTCTGGGCCTTCTATTGGAGCTTCGATAGCTCAAGAGACCATTAGTTTAGAATATATGATCAATACTCTTGAGGTATTTAGGGCTATCCCTTTAGCAAAGGATCCTGAACCCTATTACTCTTGGTTAGCAAAAGTTAAATCGAGGAAAGCCCCATTCTAGAAGGAACTATGGATTTATGACTTATCCAGCTGTTGAAAACTATATTAGAGTATAATCAACCTATGTTGGTAGCGTCCATGTATATTTGGGACACGTCTCATAACACTTTCCATCTCCTATGTGGGATGGTTACCCCTACCCTCTTTGATATAGCTGCTATTACAGGGCTTCGACCAAGGGAGAAGACTTTGACCCCAATTATATGGATACTGACACCATCAAGTTTGGTGAGAGTAAAGCCATCTATACCATCTTCATTGCGAAGCATCACAACAAGGATAGTGATGAAGTTTTTGACGAGGAGCATATTGCTTTCCTAGCTCTTTGACTTTTGAGGTGCATTTTCTGCTCGAGGTCTTTTCAGGTGGCGAAGAGGTATCTTGCCATGGCCAATCAACTTAATTCTTGCATGAAATTGGACTTGAGCCAGATGATCCTTGGATATCTCTATGAGTGCCTTGGTGAATCTGCAGATCTTCTAAGGACTTATGAAGTTGGGTCTTCATTACTCTTTGCTGGACCCTTCTAGCTGTTGCAACTATGGTTAAATGCCACTTTCGAGGCCGTCTGGCCGAAGAAACGCTTAGTTGATAAAGATGATGAAGCCATCAAGAACAGAACCATTGAAGGCACAAGGTTAGCTCACCTAACCCTTAGGACGAAGGAGGTCAATTACCTGAAGCTTTTCGAGGTTACATGATGATGTTTGCAAAACTTTATCGGTTTACTCCTTCGATGGCTCCATTCGTCAAAAGAAAAGTAGGCCTTGAGTGGTTCACAAGAGAATTTCCTGTCTCCTCTACAGATCATCATACTGAATCAATGGCCATTTGGGAGGCATTTTAGACTCCTAAAATGTTGTACCATCGACTATGAATTACGAAGAGCCACTATGGCCTCCTTAGTTACCAACCGAATCTCGTTTCGAGACAATTTGGGCTTGTCTAGCTTCTACCTAAGTGTATGTATAGTAAGAAAGGTCACCTATGTCTGCACTCCATGTTTTCGACTGAGGCAAGTTTTGAGCCAAAGACTGCAAGATATATTGGCATGACCTCTCTCACTCCCATTTCCTTTGAACCTTCGTTCTACTCTACCATGGAATTCCACAAGTGGTTGTCAGAGTACTACCAACAACAAATCTTCGATGTTCCAGCCTTGTCGAAGGAACTGACTATAGCTTTTGCTTCTACGCAGGAGCGTTTCAAGAAAGGTACTTCCACACACATTAAAGAGATACAAGCGTTCCAAAAGTTCTTTGAAATTGTCTATAGGCCAGACAATCAGTCAAACTGTTGGTGAAGCCGCTTTCACTTTACACGAAAAGTTTTCTAAAAAATTGGATAAACTGAAATCGCCCTCATACGTTCGTCCTGAACAGCGTTATGAAGTGGCTTTCAAAATGTATCCTCCAAAACTCCCTCGATTACCCAGTGTTGATTTTGGTGTGGCTTTTAGTCCCCCATTTCCATACTGGTTCGTCTGTGGAAATTTTACAAAAATACTTCGCGAGGAACCCAAAAAACGTGCTGAACGAGTGGTTCCGACTAAGAACACCTTGGACAGTTTCAAAAGACATTTTCATATTGGTCTCGAACACGTTCGTGTTATGACTCCGATACTTGAAGGTTGGAATTGGAGAATTTCTCGATCTCATTTATAAGTTTCTTTTAAAAAGGCTACATATTAACTTGTTTTTTGCTTCTTTTACTTGATTGCAACTCTTACTCGAAGGCAAAATATCAAAGAACCAACCGTTGTTGTGCGAAAGCCTGCTACTTCCTCCAAAGATAAGAAACCCAGTGAAGACTCCAGCAACACCAACAAACTCAAACCAGTGAAGTCACGAAAATGGAGTCACGACAATGGAGTCACGGCAATGGAGTCACGCCAACGGAGTCACGACAACGGAGTCACGACAACGGAGTCACGACAACGGAGTCACGACAACGGAGTCACGACAATGGAGTCATGACAAAGGAGTCATGACAATAGAGTCACGACAATCGATTCACTTATATAATCCAGACGCTCAGGGAAATCGAGCCAACAACTTAATTCTAACACCACAGATACGGTCTAATGTACGGCTCATTCTGACACACGTCAATACATCAACTGATGGCATCTGCAAGCCCATCTCCGATAACTTTCTGTCAACATCCATATGGCATCTTTAAGCCCATCTCCAACGATACTTTCCTGGATGGCATCTTTAAGCCCACCTCCGAAGAAAGTCCATGCATCAGCAAGGGCAAATTTCATGGCATTCTAGTGTTCAATCCTCTTCCACCTTCAGATTCTGACTGGCACACAAGCCAATCTACATCTTCAAGTTTAATAAAATTGAACAGGGGCAGCTGTCATACCCCAAAATTTGTCCATCATATTTTGACTCAAAACACTGAGAGATAAGCCTGATTATCTCTCTCCTAAGCAACAAGCCACAACTAGGGTTTTGTGTCTCTCCAAGAGAAATCAACTCCTGATACTTCAAGTGGACTTCTTGGCCTCTCATATGCCTCACAATATCCTCATGCTAATTTTCAAGCTCTGATTCATAAGATTGCTTAGTCAACAGTTCAAATGGTCAACAGTCGACCAGTTTGACCTAAAAGTCAACTATGGCCAAATCACAGTCAAAATTCCCGATTTTTGGTCAACATAAATATTTTGAATCTACATTCATCATTTAATCAAGGTTGGATCATGATTCATCAAGGAGAGCTCAGAATTCATCAAAAGTCCAAGTTGCTAATTTAGGGTTTATAAGAGAAAGTTAACTGAACTTTGACTGATCATATCTCCCACACGCTTTATCATAAATTCCCCAACCAAAGCTCATTCTCAAGGAAATTCAATTCTATACAACTTTGATGTTGGGCCCAAGGTCAAGAAATGCTTCCGCCTAAGAGATATAAGTCAAAACATTACAGGTCCTTCTAAAAGCTCGCAAAAAGCTGTTTTTTGTCAAGGGACATATCATCAAGATAAAATCTCCAAATGCAAAAAAGCTTCCAAAGTGGCTTGTAGAGGACATCTTGAGATTTCTAAAAAGTCCTTGATCATCTCCATATGATAAATATTGAATGAGTTATGGCTTATACAAGTTGGGCAATTTTGAGAAAATACATAAAATGCAAAATGGAGGAATTGGATGTTTTGAACATTTGGGCTTAACTTTTGGATTTCAAAACATGTCCATGGGCCTTATAATGACTCTTAAAATAATTACTTTATTTTTATAATGTTTATTTTAATTTATTTTAATTTTAATTCATTTAAATATTGATAAATCATATGAAATTGGAATAATTTGTTTTAAATCCAAGATTTGATTTTTCAATTAGTTTCAATGATTCAGTATATCAAATATATGATCCAATTTCGTTCATGGGATGATTGGAGAGATTTGATACCAATTTAGCAAGTTTTCAATCAAAATTCAATCAAAAATATCTCAATCTCAATCATTGGAAATACATGATCTCTCTCCAAAGTTGTTGACCTAATTTGATGCTCTATATATACATAAGAGGTCTGAAGCCCTAGAGGACGAAAATTGGTGAAAGGGATTAGGGTTCAAGAGTGCAAAAATTATTAAGAACTAGGGCCAGCATAAAACTCTCATTGCGGCCATTCTCAAGCGATTTAAATCAATGTATTATCACCCTAAGGCGTCTGGGATTTGATCCACATCCTCACACAAGTTCAAGCAGTCCCAGAACACTCTCCCTCTACCGCATTTGTTTGGTAAACTTCTCAGATTCGTTTCTTTTAACTTATGCGCTTTTAATCTGTTTAGATTGCTTGTATGATCCCAGGAGGCTCCTTAGAACAGGTCTGAAGCGTTAAAAGCAAACTTTAACGTGTAGACTGAAAGACACCATGGTTAGGGCTTAAATCTTGTGAAGCTTCGTGTTCATAGTTACAGATGTCATTAATCCAAACCAATGCGTCCATTGAAATATCAAACATCAATTTGGAGGATCTGGGCACGTTTTAGCATTGTTAGATTCGTATTCTTGGTGTTTCGATTTTACAGGTTTGAGAATGAAGAACTCGAAGGAATTTCCGCAGGTAAAATCGCAGCAAATTCCATAATTAATTCCGCAGGAAACCAGCGTAAAAGATGATGAATAGTTCCTAGACCAGTTGACCGTGCGTGGCTTCTTCTCATAGACTGGTCAGCGCCTTTAAGTTCTCTCTCCATCCACGAGTGGCCAATCAAATGCCTCGTGGGCCCAGCATTAGACTTTGATCCATTAACCATGTATTTTTCTATATATTGTTTTTTGTTTGATTGTTGTCAGCGAAGAGATCAATGGCTTGGTGGAGGAATGACGCGTCAAAGGCTCTAAGCGCAAGGGCAGGGGTTCGAGTCCTGCCTCCTGCGTTAATTTTGTGGTATTTTCTTTGTTTCACCTTACCTACGGATCTGGTATGTCCAACGCGCGTGCACGCTTCATGCGCCCTCACGCCTTTGCCATCAGATTTCCCCAGCAATCAAATCCAGCACACCGGGTTGAAGGATCATCTCATGGACACCAGCCTTGCCACACTCAATTAAAATCCTGGTTTTTTTTTACTTCCCTCTACTTTATTTATTTAATTGTTTGCTTTTTTATATATTTTTTACTAAAACCCTAAAAAAAAATTTAGAACATTTTTTTTCACTTTAGATTAATAATATAGTTTAATTTAAATTTAGGTTTTTGTTTTATAATTTAAACTTAGATTTTTATTTATAATTTTAATTAAGGTTTTATTTTATAGTTAATTTTAGGTTAACATAAATTAGGTTAAACGATCAGGTAATTAATTTAGGGTTAACTCATTAATTAAATAAATAATGATTTAATTTAAGGTTTAATTTTAATTAGGTTTTAAGTTTAACCTTAATCAATAAGCCATAGTAAACCTTAATTAATAATGTAAGAGTTGTCTATTAACAGTTGGTTTTTAACCCTTAGGTTTTAACCTTTAGGTTTGTCAAGGTTTTTTAGCCATAAGGTTTTTTAACCCTGATTTTTCTAAACTATATTTTATTCGCGATTTCTCTCCTCATCCCATACTCTGTGTATGTCGCATGCCTTTAATTTTTATTTTTTTATTTATTTAAATTATCTGCCTTTTATTTTTGTTTATTTAAATTCTGCCATTTAAAATTCTAGAAAATGTGTATAGGCGTGCAAGGTTTTTTTGTAATAGCTTAGGGCTTTTAATTTTCCGCCTTTACTTTTCTGCCTTTCTTTCTGGGTTTTTGGATATGTATTCCCCTCCCCGAAGCCTTGTAATAGCGTAGGAACTTTTAATTTCCGCACTTTATTTTTCTGTAAATATATTAACTGCGTAGTTAGTAACCTAGGGAGTGACAACTCATGAATTGAATTAGATCACTAATTTACAAGATAAATATAACTGAATTGAATCACGTGATTGATGCACCCACACACCTTTAAGGTAACCCCTCTTATTGTTGCCTTTCGATTAAAAATAGTCAAGTCCCTCGAATACGAGGATACCTTAGCCAGTTGCCTACAAATGAAATCATCATATGAGATCTAGTCCCTCGATGTTGCCTCGAATAAAATGATTATCGTCCCTTCGAATGCTAAGGTATCCTCATGGTTTCCTTAATGACTATTATATCCTTCCCTAAAGACTATCTGCCCTCTTTATGGTAGGGACAGTTTTGTGGCGAACGATAAGCCTCGATGACCCTTTCAAATCCAATGAAAGGACTACCTACCCTCTTTATGGTATGGATAGCCCTTTCAAGCGAAAACTTAAAGAACAAGAAAGACAATCTTAGGGTAGGTGCTCTTAAATGCTTGCTCCACATTCAAACTTTCAAATTACTTTTCACACCCCTTTTCAAATCAATTCAAAAAGGCTACGCTTATTTGCAAGCTAAAGTCCTTATTCAAATCTTTTCAATTCACACACGACACTTTTCAAACAATTCAAACAAACAAGTGAGCTAAGAAATTAAGAGCCCATGGATAACCATGGATACAAAGGGTGCTTACACCTTCCCTTTGTATAACTTACCCCCTGAACTCAAATTCTTTTAAAAGGTCTTTTTCTGTTCTTTTAGCCTTTCCAATTGGATAAAATAAAAGTCGGTGGCGACTCTTGCTATCCGTAACATTTTCAAAAAGTCAGTTCTCCCACCGTATTACACCAAGTCATTCGGAGATAATTTGGTGGCCAGGAGGCCAATTCATCAAGGAAGATGGCGGGAATTAATTGTTTTTGGAACTTCGATTTCACTAGTTCATTGTTCCGCAAGTGTTCGAAAATTCGTAACTTCTGTCCGCTAAGTCATTTTGAAGCGATTCTTGTGCCAAAAGAACCATCTTAATGTCCTCTTCATTCCATATTTTCGGCCCTAGAATTGATTCTTTGAAGAAGATCTCTGAGTTTGCAATTAACCTGAAGTTGTACACTGGAAACGATGTGTTGAACCGTCGTCATTCAGATATTCAAAAATTCATAACTTTTGACTTGAAAATCATTTTTAGCGGATTTTTTTGCTACAGTTCGGTCTTGACGTCCTCTTCAGTTTGTCTGTTCGGGTCGAAGGCGAATTCCTCACTGAAAATTTTATATTTGCAAAACACGGTGGAATCTGCATGCTGAACCGGATTTTGGTCTACCGTATTCTCAATCTTGTAAAAATCATAACTCGGTCTATTTTTATCGTATCGGCCTGATATTTTGACACAAGGTCACAAATGTTATTATCTACAAATTCGGTGGCAAGCCCGAGTTCAAACGGTGCTCCGAAGACCTTTGTTTCTGGTTTATTTCGCATAATGGAGGTGCTAAACCAAAAAGGAAATTCGGATTTAATTGTCGTTTCACCGGAAAATTCATAACTCAATCGATTTTTATCATATCACGCTCATCTTTTTACACGACGACAAGGATATCCATATCTACAACTTTTCTAGCAAAGTCGAGTTCGGATTCTGCTCCGAGAAGTGCCAGTTTTTCATCGAAAAGGTGTCAGAGCTTTCTACAGACACAAAATGCTGTGCTGTTCATTTTTATGTCGACTTTCCAATATTCAAAAATTCATATCTCTCTCGATTTTTATCAGATTGAGCTCATCTTTTGACACGGTGTCACAGATTGAGTCGGCTACGATTTTGTTTCACATTGCGATTTCAAATTTCGCTTCGAGCACCCTTCGACTTTGACTCGAATGTGTCGAACTCTTGTGGAATTAAAATCTGCACTATATTTTTGGTTAATTGAGACCCATACTCCACACTTTATATTCCCTCCAACTTCATTTTCAAAAATAACTTGAACTCACTATCCACAAACACTCAAAATCAAATCAAAAGCTCTCTAAAAGATCATAATCCTCTTTCTTCCATTTCTCTCAATTGTTCTTCAATCTTCATCAAGTTTATCATAACTTCAACTATCTTCTTCAACAAGTTTCATACAAAACTCAAGATCTCTTTCTCTCACTAAAGATCTTACCTCCCTCCGCCGCTCCGACGACCACGACCACCGCTGCTAGACCGCCGCAGAATCTCTCTCTCCGTCACCGTTTGCGCGTGTCTCTCCATCCCTCTCCGATTTTGCGATTTTTTATTCTTTCTTTTCGGATCTATCTTCCGATTAAGCTTCCTCTTCATTTAATTGGTAACATCTCTTACTTGATTATGTGAATTGTTGATATTTGTGATGTGAATTCATGAACATTTTTCTTGTAGACTAAGTGTTTGATAAAACGCTTGAGTGAATTTTTTAACATAATTTGAATTGTTGAGAATTAATTGTGAGCTTGTGTTGATGCATAAATTATGTTGATTGTTTGGATATTCATGTGGAATTAATGAGGTTATGTGAGCTTGTGATTATTTTTTGAAATCACTTTTGAGTGAGAATTTACTTACTTTTTGGGAGTTGTATCGCCATTCCCATGAGCTATCTTGTTTGGCATGTTTAATTGGTACTTGTGGATACTTTTGTGCTGTAATATCTTGATTTCGTGTTTGGTTTTTGTTCCATTTACGGAAATATACCCTTGCTGCCCTAACTTTGAAACGCACGCGAAACTTTGATTTAACTTTTGATTTTGGCTTGCTTTGACATTGCGGATGTATGTGAATGATGTATAGCATGTTTGGTGTCGTTTTTACGACTTTGCTTTTGTGCGTTCACGGCTGCCCCTTGAGGGATGTATGCGTTAATTGTTGCGTATCTTGTTGTGCTTGCATCACATGCCCCTGGCTTGCTAATCTCATGTTATATGTTCGATTGCAGTTTGATTTGATGACATATTTCTATGTTGCACACACGGCTTCCCCGTTCGGGAAGTTACACTCCAACTTGGTTTTAATTGTGGAATTCGATTTTCCTTACCTTGTACCAGTATTCTAATGATGTTGTGCAACTTTGGTGCGATTCCGTGATAGAATTTTTTCTCATGCCTTTTACTTGCAAAGTGTTGTCCCAAACTTGATGTGTCACTTATATGCATGCTCTTGGTTTCCGTATCGTGCACGTGACGCTTATTTTGGTGCGGTAACATGAACACTTAATTGTGGTATCATTTTTCTTGTTATTACTAACATTTTCCGTGCTTGTGCGAGTGGTTCCAAGACGATTCAAGGAGCTTAGCTTATTTATCCATTAGTGGATTATTGCGATACCTCTCATCTTGAGGCTCGCCATTCATTTTGCTATTGTTTTCCGTGTGGTTTTGTTTGTGATGCAGGTTCACCATTAACAACGCCGTTGCGATTGAAGGTGTGAAAAACACTAGAAAGGGGGTGTTTGAATAGGGTTTTTAAAACACAAATATTTTTATAAAAACATTCCCCTTTCTTGAAACTACAAGTTCTTTAATATGGATACTAACAAAAATATCCAGGAAGGAAAGAACCCGGTATTTTTATACTGGTTCACTTGAGAACTCTCAAGCTAATCCAGTCCACCCGTCCAAGGTGATTTTGCCTCTCTCATGCGAGGACTTAATCCACTATAAATGAACTGATTACAATCGTACGGGTCAACTGCCAGTGACTAATGTTGCACAGATAACCCTGTGACTAACAACCTGCTCAGGAAACTCCTGTGACTAACACCTGCACAGGTACCCTCTGTGACTAACAACCTCTAAGAATCTCTAGCCCTAGACTTCTTGAGATAGTTGGCCTTCACTCGGTCTCTCAAGGAACGATCAAACAACCTTTGATCACATGTTTGTTTACAATATAAGTGCTTCTACACAAGCAGGATGTAAACTCTCTTTTTCAAATCTAAGACTAAAAGAAAAATGAAGCTATTAACAATCTATACAGAGTGAGTGTTTTCGTTGAAGTTCCTTAGCTTCCTGCAAAAAGTCGGCGGCTTGCTTGTAGTGGTAGACAAGTTAGTACGCAACATCCATCCTTTTCTTGGAGTGGAGCGAAACACTCCTCTATACCTTGTACTTCCGTACTACAGTGTAACGTTAACATTTTCTTCTTGAACTTCAGAGGCTCTCAGCATGAGTTGGAAGAAAAAGAATGAACATTGAATTATTGAGAGCTTCAAGTCTTCAGAGTATTTAGAGCCGCTACTTTAGAGTCTTCAGCAATTGGTCTTCAGAATCCTTTTTGTCATACCCCAATTTTTGACCCTAAAATCATACATCATTTGCATCTCAATCATTAATCAAGATCACAATCTTGAGATTTCATTTTTCGGTGTTATGTTCGCTTCGTCTTTGAGGGGAACTATCAAGCACCTAATTTTCTTTAATTTGTTTTATACTAACCCAAATACCAAAAACATTGCTTTGTTTCTTTGTAGGCTTTTGTTTTGTAGGTACCAAGCCAAGACATGCAATAAACAAGGCATTTTTCACATTTTTGACTGATGAAATCGATTTTACTACTGGGTAAATCGATTTCCCTGCAGCAATCTTCACCAAAATCACATTCTGGACAGCCTGAAATCGATTTCCCTCCTGGGTAAATCGATTTCCCTAGTGTATTTTGCGCCAAATTCTCTTCTGGAACAGAGTGAAATCGATTTCACTCCTGGGGAAATCGATTTCCTTAAGGCGAAATTCAAAAAATATAAGGAAGGAAGCTTGACATCATTTTGGCACCTTTTTATTTGATCATTTTACCAATTTTCCACCTCATCAAAATTAATCCCTTCATTAAACCCACTTAAACCTCATTTTACCATTTCTTACCATTTAATTGCCACTTTAATCACCAATTAAACACAAGCTAATTACCAAATGCAAAAAGACCAAACTACCACTACTCTTGCTCTCATCCTATAAATAGAGCCCACTACTCTCTCATTTCTCAAGCTTTGAGAGCCAAAAAACCCCTTGCAATTTCTCTCCTCATCCCTACCAAATTCACCAAAGCTCTTTGTTCTTTCATAAAGTTTGTGAGTCACATCTTGAACCTCACAAACTTTGAGCTAAACCACCATCTATTTCACTCTTTTTTCTTCAATTGTTGAGAGATCAAGATTTGTGTTGGTGATTCTTGAAGTAGATCTAAGTTTTGTTCAAGATTTGGTAATTTTCTTCATCCTTTTTGTATATCACAATGTAGATCTTTATTGCTTGTGTTCAATGCATCTTTGATGCTATATTGATGATATTTGCTGGTTTTGTGATGGAAATTTCGTGCTCAAGTTGATGTGTGATCATAAGGTGTTTGTATATTTGTTCAAATCAAGTTTCATGCCTTTAAATGCTGTTTTTGCTGAAATTTACACTGAGGAAATCGATTTCCTTAAGGCTGAAATCGATTTCCTGCTGAACGTAACTTGTTTTTTTGAAAACTGCACTATGGAAATCGATTTCCCCCTGCATGAAATCGATTTCCAGCAGGTAGAATGTGGTTTTTGCCTTTTTTGTGCTTGTTTTGGCTTCCTTCTTCCTACACTTCATTAATATCATTGGATCTAGGGTATTGATAGGTTTGAAATGACCTAATCCACCAAAATGGATGAATGATATTAATGATAGTGTGAGTTGATTATCTTTTGTGTTTTCATTCTTATTTTCATCTTATTTTTCTTTTGATCGATGAAAGTCTTAATATCTTGAGAATTCTATGGATTCTTGATGAAGACTAGATCAATTTGTTTTCATTCTTATTTTCATCTTATTTCCTTTTGATCGATGAAAGTCTTAATATCTTGAGAATTCTATGGATTCTTGATAAAGACTAGATCAATTTATGTTTCCATTCTTATCTCTTTCTTCTTGTTTTCTTTTGATCGATGAAAGTCTTAATATCTTGAGAATTCTATGGATTCTTGATAAAGACTAGATCATTTCTTCTTCTCCTTCTTATTTCTTTTGATTGATGATCTTGATACATGGAGAGTTCTCCTACATTTGTCCCGACTCGATAAAAGATCAAATATGGAAGAGAATTGTATGCGGTTGATTTATGACTTATGGAAATTTATCGTGTAGTCGCTATGATTTTATCAAGCTTCTGATAAGTTTCCGTTGACCTTAAAAAATGTTTAAGGCTCTCTTTGGACTATTGGTTACTATCCCTAGCATTTTGGAGATTTGGACTTATGGACTTAGTACCTCTGGACCCTTATGATATTGTTACTCTGCTGTTATTCTGTCTGTCTGGCATTGGATTGTTGTCTGTTTGTATGTGCAGGTATTTCCTTGAAAGCCCTTGATGGTTAATTCCAAGGCATTGAGATAAGGATTTTACCCGAAAACAGCCGTTACTCTGCCCGATTTTCGTCAGAATTTTCAATGTGCTTAATGCAAAATGGTGCTAAGATAATAAATTCATCTGGATCCCCAAGTGATAATGTGTTGGTTTAGTATTGATATTCCAAAGGAAAGGAAATCTACCTTGACTCACAATGTCAAGTATTGGCTTCTTATTTCGGTTAGACCGTTTCTTTCCTTAGCTTTTATTTTACGCAATAGGATAGCCTCTTCATCTCCTCCCCTTCTTTAATTTTCAAAATCTTCTCCCTTTTTCCAAAACATTCTTATGTTTGCAATCTTTTCAAAACTTTTTTCTTTAAAATATATTTTGCCCTTAGTGGCTTTTCTTCAAAAGTTTAGACACCATTAATTGTCGAAACGAGTGGTTATACCCCACGATTTTGAAATTGATTGATAAAATGAGATCTTTTCCGCGTGAGAGAGCTAGTGGCATACTCGTTGATTTTATCCGAGTTGGAGCCCTTCTTTCATTTGCGATGCAAAGAACTTGTTTGTTCTCATGCTCAAGATCAATGGCTGAGTATTTCTCTCCGACGACAATAAAGTGTTTATTCGTTTTAAAAACCGTTTTCCCTTTAAGCGGAACTACATTAGCTCTGACTTCTCCATTGCACCAAGGAGGTATGTAGGCCCAAAGCTTAACGCTTTGCCGAGCTTATTTTAAAAATAAAACAAACCCTTTTTAGCACACACGACCCAGATTTTCAAAAAGGTTCCTGTGGAGTACCACAGATATGAGGGGTGCTTAAAACCTTCCCCTTGTATAAACAACACCCGTACCTAAGATCTCTTCTTTTTGTTTTGAAAAACAAACTTTGGGTTTTTTCGTTCTTTTCCCTTTTCCTTTGGAAATAATAAAGCACGGTGGCGACTTTCACTGAAATATTGATTCGAGTCAATCCCATGGCTTCGATATCAGATTTTCCCCGTTACACTTTTGTCTTCAGAAACTTGAGTTTTCAGAAACTTGAGTCTTCAGAGCTTCAAGTCTTCAGAGTCTTCCGAACCACTTCTTCAGAGTCTTTCAACACTTGATCTTCAGAATTGGTTTCTTCAGAACATCTATCAGAGTGATGACTTCAGATGCTTCTGCTTCTGAAGTTGCTACTGTTCATCAAAACTTTGTAGCATGGAAACATAACCTGATGGCTTTTGATGTTTTGGCGACGCCTTCTCATCAGAAGCAAACCTGTTTGTTAAGTACTCAAGAATAACAAACGTTAGCATAACAATAACAAAAATTTTCATACCTATTGTTATCATAAAAACTCAGAGACGTATTGCAGAGCCAAATCTTGTTCTAACAACGATTTATTTTCGTTAATGACGTATCTTTGCTTTACGGATTACTTCTCACTTTCTAATCGTGCTTGTGTTTGCTTGATGATAGAGATTGAAGTTTTCTGGGTTTCTCACTTTTTGCTACTGTTGCACCCTAAATTTTGCTCCAATTTTTCATATGCATCATTTGCATTTAGTATTTTTATTTTATCTCAAAGAAATATGTGTAGTGTTTTATGCATCCATTGGCATCTCATTTTGAAAATAATCAAAAATATACATATACATTCATTATATGCATTTGTACAATTAATAGTATTTTGTTCTTGCACGATTTTAAAATTTTAATTTTAATTCAATTTAGATCAAGTTGAATTTTAAATTAGAATTATCAAAATCATTTTTATCATATTATTTTAGTTCTATTATTTGTTTGTGTTCTTTTAATTTTTAATTGAGAGGTACAAAATTAAAGTGGGGGTCCAAATGATTCAAGTTCAAAGCCCATTCATTGCAAAGCCCATTTATCATTCTTTTTTACCCAAGCAATCACTTTATCGCTACCATGTATGGTCGCAACCTGCCAAAAAAACAACAAAACTTGCTGCCCACCAACTTTGCTGCCAAACCTGTACTAAAACCAGTACATATCAGTCCAAGAACTGCATCAAAATAAACACAACAAAACCTGTATGAAGAAAACAACAAATCAGTAAACTATAAGAGTTCAAATACTATCCTGATTCCCCTCAAAATTCACCACAATCCAGCCTATAAATAGATTGGTTCATAATTGTAAAAGAGGAAAAACACTAAAAACACTCTGCACAAATTCAAGAGCAATCTTCCTGCAATTCAAAACCTTGCAAAGCCTCAAAGAAAACTCACCAATACAGCCTCATACTTTCACCTCACGTTTGAACCTGCGGCTACAGTCGTCTTCATCACTTCATCACCTCTAAACCTGCAAATTCAAGTAACCGATTCCACAAAACAACCATCACTAAACTTCCTTCAATCCGCCCCTCATTCTCACTCAGATTCGTTCACAACCTTTGCACATACAACAACTCAGCCACAGTTTCATACATTTGAATTTTGCTCAGCTTTAATCTGTTCACGTCAAAACTTGCAAACCAGTAAAACTCATATCACTGTTATCAACAACAAAGCCTGCAAAATGGTCACAAAACTCAGCAGCATCATGAACTGCAAGAACCCACCTCGAATCACCTTCAACAATACATAACACGTTACGAACCGCATCAGCTTCACGCACGACATCCGTCTGCTTCAGTAGCGAAATCACGAATCAAACAAAACAACTCAAACGCAGCAAGGAACCGGACCGAAACACTTGCAACAACAAAACACGCAAGCTCACCTAGCGGTTCAATACAGCAACAAACAACACGGAGACGAACTTGCGTTTTCCATGCATTATCGAAAATATCTCCTCTCCGTCGGTAACTCTTTGTTTTGCTCTTAAATGTGTTGTTTCTGAAGCTTATCCACATGATTATTTACTCTGTTTTTTTTTTTTTTTTGGAAATCTTGGTATCCGGTCTTGCGACCGACTAATCCAAGAGGGACCAATCCCACCGTCCACTAGCGGGGGCCCCGTTTAAAGCCAGAACAAGTTCTGTATGGACTGGCTCACGCAAGGATTGATAGCACCTAGCAGGATTCGAACTCAGGGCCTTGAGAGGAGCACACTCTCAAGACCCAAGCCTCCACCGCTAAATGTTGATTGTTGTCGCACCCCAATTTTTGACCCGCTTATTTCATTCATCTTTGGTTTATCGCATTCATATTTCATGTGCATACATCAGTCTTTTCTCTTTTGTGAAAATTAAAAGATATATACTAGTTTTAATTAAGTTTCATTTAGATTTATATTTTAATATAAGTTTAAGTAAAAAATTTCAAAAAAAAAAAAAACATAATTAACATCTTTTTTCCTTTTAATTAATTTTTATTCTTATTAGTCATTATAATTTTAGTTTTTTTTTTCTTTGTATACAAGTCAAAAGGAAAAAACAACAAATGAATTTGGTCTTCTTTCACGTTTCCCTGCCCCATCACCATCATCTCTACTCAATCCTGCTATTCCAATACAAACACAACAGTCCAAAACTGCACCCTTGTTGCTGTCCCTGCTATCCCATGCCTGCTTCTTGCTGTCCACAATGCTCCAAATCTTGCATCAAATTGAAACAACAAACCTGCATCTAAAAAAGCACAAGGTCAGAGCACCACAACAGGTCAAATTTCATCCCAAATTTCCCCCTAATTCCACATCTAAAACCCTAATCTCAGCCTATATAAACAGGTATTCATCACAACAGAAAAGGAAAAAGAGTAATGCTATTCATACACCACTTTCTACACCAAATACTTACACCCAACACTATTCATCTTATTTACACGGTGAATAGTGTTTTTTAAATAAAAATATATATTTTATAAACAGTAAAATATTATTATAATAATAAATGATTTTTTATTTTTTTAAATTTGTGTCATTAACCAACTTTATAACTTTATTAACCAACAATTTACAATTTGGTGACTACTGTAAAATACTGTTCATGGGTGTGAGAATAACATTATTCAAATTTGGTTAATGCAGTGTAAAAATTTGGTTAATACAATAATGAAGTTGGTTAATGCAACATCCAGCTATTAAAAATAATTTTTAGCAGTCACCAAACTTGATTAATACAGTGTAAAAACTTGGTTAATGCAGTAATGAAGTTGGTTAATCCAGGTATTAAAAATAATTTTTAACAGTTATCAAACTTGGTTAATACAGTGTAAAAATTTGGTTAATGCGATATTGAACTTGGTTAATGCACGTTTGTACATGAACAGTGTCGTCCGTAATTTTAAAAATAAAAAATATTTTTTATAAATATTATTATTTTATTTTAAAAACACTGTTCACCGTATAAATACGGTGAACAGTGTTTGGTGTAAGTATTGGGTGTAGGAATTGGGTGTAAGAGTAGCATTACTCAAGGAAAAAAGCTCGGCAAAATTGAAAAAAAAAACACAAAAAACTTGTTGCTCACACTCAGCAATACGACCCTGTTTCACTCAACATTCATAACTCACCTTCAAAACCAAACCTGCAACAACAAGCATCACAACACAATAACACATCACCTGCAAGTATCAACGCGTGGATCCGCACTTGTAAGCAACTTTGACGTTCACTCGCACGACCTCAGCAACTCGCATCTGCAACGACCAGCAATGTCTTCTTCAACGCCTCAATGACAACAACCTCACAACGGCTCGCTATTGAGATTCAAACAAAGTGGATTTCGTCACTCCGATAACTTTCGGATCGGTAACATTTTAATTTTCTCGCTTTTGAATCCATGGTGTTTGAGTATTGATGTGCCATTTGCTATTGCTGTGTATGAATTCTTTTTGTGTGAACCGAATGTAGCTTTGTTTGAATGCTTGATGCACAGAGCTTGTTAAGATATTGTTTTGATTTCTGCCATATGTCGATTTCGCTGTGTGTTTGTTTAAAGGAGAAAACTGAGTTAGATGAGAGCTTTGTGGTTGTTGTTGTTGACCGAGAGAGAAGTTTTTGCGTTGGTTTTCCATGGCCGAATCGTTTGAGAGCAAGGAGATCGTGAGAGATGTGAGAAATCGCTGGAAACATGAAGTTTAGAAAGAGCTGGGTCCTGGGTTGACCCGACCCAGGCCCATCGGTTTGTTTTTTTTGTTAACTTCATTCTTTTGGGCCTGTTTTCAGTGACAGCCCAGCGCCTCTTTTATTTCCATGCACCCCATGTTCATATTTTAGCTCATATTTTTTTTATGGTTTTGTTAATTGTTTTAGTTTTATTTTAATTATTGTTTAATTGTTACTTTTATTGTTATAAATAAAAATACGAAAAAACATGTTTTTTTAAGGTTAGATTTTTATTTCTTATATTGAAAACTCCAAAAAAACAGTAGATTAATCTTTCAATTCAAAAAAATAAATAAACCTTGGTCCAACGCCAAGTCGTTTCAATAATTTCTCGATCCAACGTCGAGCTTCTTCTTTTCGAAAACCTTTTTCTTAACCATACCGAAAGATCGTGTGACAAGGGGTGAACACCTCTTGAATACCTCGATTCTTTTGGATTAACACTTTTTTTTAAAACCTCACATTAATCAAATCAAGAGGTTAAGTGACAAGGGGTGAACACCTCTTGAATACCTTGATCTTTTGAATCAAAACACTTTAATCAAACCAAGAGGTTAAGTGACAAGGGGTGAACACCTCTTGAATACCTTGATCTTTTGAATCAAAACACTTTAATCAAACCAAGAGGTTAAGTGACAAGGGGTGAACACCTCTTGAATACCTTGATCTTTTGAACTAAAACACTTTAATCAAATCAAGAGGTTAAGTGACAAGGGGTGAACACCTCTTGAATACCTTGATCTTTTGAACTAAAACACATTAATCAAACCCAGAGGTTAAGTGACAAGGGGTGAACACCTCTTGAATACCTTGATCTTTTGAATCAAAACACTTTAATCAAATCAAGAGGTTAAGTGACAAGGGGTGAACACCTCTTGAATACCTTGATCTTTTGAATAAAAATACATTAATTAACAAGGACAACAAGTGACAATGGGGCTCGCTCCTGTTGAATACCTTGGGTAAAGACGCGCTAGGTGCACACCTATGCTCAATCCTTTACTAAACGTCCGCAAATATCTCCTTACCATTTTAAAACTCTTTTCATAAACGAGACACTTAGTCAATTTCAAAATGCGAACATACTTCCACATGTGAAGATCGAATATCTTCCACTCGAATGCGATGATGGCCAAAATCTCGTCTCACTCTTGATTTAGTCATCCACTCTTGTAGTGATCTCATATCCATGTGCGCGTAGTATTTCCATTCGAAAGCGGTCGAGTACCTCTCGCTAAAATCAACCAACAAACTTTTCGTGGTTCTGCGCCCGAACTACGATTGCTCTGACTTTCCCATGGCACGAGGGAATACGTAGGCACAAGATACAAACGTCTTGGCGAGCATAATAATAAAAAATCTTTTCTTTTTCTTCATAATAATAAAAACCCTAAAAACCCTTTTCTTTTACCTTTTCTCGATTAATAAGCTCAAGTACGCAAACATTACACTAACACTCAAACACGAAACTAACTAAATGGGTCCCATCGAGTACGATGGAGGTGAGGGGTGTTAATACCTTCCCCTTGCTTAACCAACTCCCGAACCCAAATTTGGTTGCGACGACCAACTTATCCATTTCTTTTCTCTTTGTGGGTTTTATCGATAATTTCCCTTTCCCTCTTGGAATAAATAAAGTTCGGTGGCGACTCTGTTGTACTTCGAGCGCGCGATTACGCTCGAGTATATTTTTTACCGCTACAATTGTGAGTATAGAATTTTGTTTTGATTCCATTGTGATATTTTGTTGTTGTGTGTAATACGGTGAAATGACTTTTTTGAAATGTTGCGGATAGCAAGAGTCGCCACTCTTATTTATCCAAATTAACAGAAAGGCTAAAAGAACAGGAAAAACCTTTTAAAAGAAATTTTGAGTTCGGGGGTAATTTATACAAAGGGAATGTGTAAGGCACCCTTTGCATCCATGGTTTTCCATGGGCTCTTAATTGCTTTGCTCTTTAGTTTTCAAAGGTTTAGAAATGAAATAAGACTTTAGCTTGTAAATAAGCGTAGCTTTTTGAAGGTTTTTGAGAAAAAGAGTAGAAAAGGATTTAAACCAGAGCAAGCAATTAGGAGCTAATTACCTTAACATTGTAAAAGAGTTCTTTTAGCCTTTCAGGGCTATCCATACCATAAGAAGGGCAGGAAGTCCTTTTATTTGGAGGTTGAAGGGTCATCGAGATTTCGTTCGCCATAAGACTGTCCCTTGCCAAAAAGATGGCAGGTAGTCTAAGGGAAGGAAAATAATAGTCATTATTAGGCAACCAAGAGTGTAACACCCGTATAATTTTAATTTTAATTTTAATTTAATTTGAATATTAGATTAATAATTATTATTATTATGGATTTTATGAAAATAATGGAAAAAATGATGGTTGATGGCATTTGGGCCATGTGAGAGATTAGTAAGAAGAGGGGGTGTGGTGTAGTAAAGCCCTTACTAATTTAATATTATTTTTCATAAAATAATTAGAATTGGGAAAGAAGGAACAGAACGTGAAAAGAGAGAAGTTGGAACACGAAGAACGTAGAAGAGGAACAGAGAGGAAGAGACCAAAGAGCAAGAATTTGGCTAAGGTAAGGGGGGACTCTTCCAATTATCATCTCTTATTGTGATTATAGATGATTGGTGCATGATAGCTGTGTTGTTGATTCAATTTGATTTGTATGTCAGAGTTAGGTTTTGGGTTCTAAGAATTGGGTTAGATTTCAGGATTTTGATGTGTAGATTGATAGATGATGATAGATTAAACCGTATGAATGAATTCTATGAATAATAGAGTGAAAATTGGACTGCTTTAGACTCAAAATCATGGACTGGTATGAGTAAGAACGAGTGGGTTTTGGACTGTTACGAAGTTGCAGGTTCTGGGCATTTTCTGGAGTTTTGCGTATGAAACAGTGTCATACGCGTATGGGATGAGGTCATACGCGTATGAGGGACTTTCCCCAAGGGCTATACGCGTATGATACGCAGGTGCCCTGTCCCAAAACAGACTGTACTGGCTGGTTGCGTATGAGGAGCGTATGGGGATGCTCATACGCGTATGGAAAATTTTAAAGAGGAAATTGAATCTGGTGATACGCGCATGGCAAGGCTGATACGCGTGTGAGGGTGCTTCTAGGCAAAATCTGGTTCTGGTGATACGCGTATGGACGCGTATGGGCTATGGGTGATACGCGTATGGACTTGATGATACGCGTATGGCTTCTGTATGTGAAATTTTTGTTTTGTGATTTTTCTGGAAGGTTCAATGATGTGTAACTTTCGATCTGTAGGCTTGTTTTGTATGCTGTTTGAGACTGTGTAAACCTTGTGATGTGATTCTGTGGTTTACTGATGATTGATTTTATTGAATGATGTTAATGTATATATGAACATGCTTAGTAATGATGATGATGATGATGAAATGAGTATAGATGATGCTACTCGTAAAATGGAGATGATGAAAGTATGTTATATATATGTTTGCATGCATTCATAAGCATTGATGAGGGCTGAATCCTGGATGATGAGAGGATTCAGTGAATGGCAGAATTCCCATTGTGTGGAATTTGTGCTGGCAGGACCGTATCTGGATGATGATAGATCGGTCGGTGGGTGATTCCCATTGATGATGATTGGTACCACATGCATAGAGTCAGTTGCATTCATTTGCATGGATTGATAACATGACTATTTGTATACTCTTATATTGTTGTGATGAGATGTGTATGTATGTTAATGGACGATCTGGATATAGATGAGTTGGGTGAATAATATAACTGTTAATGTACTGTTATTTATAATGCAATAATATTTGTTAATTGCGAATGAGACTCACCCTTACACTATATTTTTCAGATTGAGGATAGCGGCTTCGACTCGGTGAGGATTAGCTCATGAGTCAATGTGTCGGTTAGCGTCGGGTCATGCTCTGATAGGTGTAACACTGGGGAACGCTGTTTTTAGTTTATGATATTAACTCTATTTTGTTTATCTTATTTGAGGATTAAAGCACGAATGAATGTAATGCTAGTTTGGTAACATATTCCGCTGTGTAAACATGAGATAGTTGATTTATGAGTTATGTTAGTATGTTTCTTCAGTGAATGCATGACTTGTGACCGATGTGGTTTATTTTTATTTATTAATTGTGACGCCCTTGTGCATGTTACTCTGATTTAATTGTTTAATTGCCGCGGGGTTTAGAAGGGTGTTACAATAGTGGTATCAGAGCATAGTCGGTCGTTGTGACCAGAGTCTTAGCGTCAGTCCTTCTGTGTATGCGACTAATACGAGTTATTTGTCGATACTTTTGTTTTTGACTAGATTGTTTGTGATTAAGCAGAGCAATGGCTGGAAGAGGTGGAAGAAATGATGATGCTATTGCTGAAGCTCTGGGCATGATTGCTGGCGTGCTTGGAGGGGGAGCTGTAGGAGCAGGGATTGGTGCTGATAGGCAATTGGGGAATTTTCAGAGAAACAATCCTCCATTGTTCAAGGGCACGCACGATCCTGAGGGTGCTCAGAAATGGCTCAAAGAGATCGAGAGGATTTTCAGAGTCATTGATTATACTGAGAACCTCAAGGTGAGGTATGGCACTCACATGTTATCTGAAGAGGCTGATGACTGGTGGTTAGCAACCAGAGCTGAACTGGATGCTGATGGTGTAGAAGTTACCTGGGCTATATTCAAGAGGGAATTTCTGAGGAGGTATTTTCCTGAGGATGTCAGGGGCAGAAAAGAGATTGAATTTCTGGAGCTGGTCCAAGGTAACATGACGGTACCAGAGTATGCTGCAAAGTTTGTAGAGCTGGCAAAGTATTATGTACACTACAACAATGATGAAGCCAGTGAGTTCTCAAAATGTGTCAAGTTTGAGAATGGTCTTCGTGATGAGATCAAGCAGGGTATTAGGTACCAGAGGATTCGGAGGTTTGTTGACTTAGTGGATTGTAGCAGGATTTTTGAGGAGGATAATATCAAGCTGAAGTCATCTCATTCTCGCGAGTTAGTTGACAGAAAAGGGAAGAAGCCTATGGATAGAGGTAAACCATATGGTAGAGGTAAGTCTGCTGATTGGAAGAAACCCAGTGGGGGAGATTCCAGTGCTCGTATCAGATGTTACAATTGTGGTGAGGTGGGACATCGTCGGAACGAGTGTAAGAATGATCAGAAGAAATGTTACAAGTGTGACCAGGTGGGTCATATTGCTGCTGATTGTAAGAGGAAGAGTGTGACTTGTTACAACTGTGGTGAAGAGGGTCACATTAGTCCGAATTGTACCAAGCCAAAGAAGAACCAATCGGGAGAAAAGGTTTTTGCTTTGACCGGGTCAGAGACTACTCCAGAAGACAGACTGATTAAAGGTACGTGTTTCATTCATGGCACACCTTTAGTTGCAATTATTGATACTGGAGCAACTCATTCTTTTATTTCTTTGGATTGTGCTATGAGGTTGAACCTTGAGATATCTGATATAAATGGAAGTATGGTTATTGACACTCCTGCGTCGGGTTCAGTAACTACTTCGTCTGCATGCTTGAATTGTCCAGTTGACATTTTTGGCAGAGAATTCGGGATGGACATAGTGTGCCTTCCGTTGAAACAACTCGATGTAATCCTGGGAATGAACTGGTTGGAGTTCAACCGTGTTCATATCAACTGTTTTGCGAAGACGGTAATTTTTCCCGAAGAGGTTAATACTGATAATCTGGAAATGACAGCTAGATAGGTGAATGAAGCTATCGGAGATGGTGCAACAGTGTTTATGTTATTCGCATTGATGAATGTGAAAGAAAAAGTGGCGAGTAGCGAATTACCTGTGGTGTGTGAATTTCCAGAAGTTTTTCCAGAAGATGTGAATGAATTACCACCGGAAAGAGAAGTGGAGTTTTCTATTGATTTAATTCCGGGAACTAGTCCAGTGTCGATGGCACCGTATCGTATGTCGCCGTCTGAGTTGGCCGAACTGAAGAAGCAGTTAGAAGAATTGCTGGAGAAGAAATTCATTCGTCCTAGTGTTTCTCCGTGGGGTGCGCCTGTGTTACTAGTGAAGAAGAAAGAGGGTTCGATGAGGCTGTGTGTAGATTACAGACAATTGAACAAGGTTACTATCAAGAATCGGTACCCTTTGCCGAGGATTGATGATTTGATGGATCAGTTGGTTGGAGCGCGTGTGTTTAGCAAAATTGATCTGAGGTCTGGGTATCATCAGATACGTGTGAAAGATGACGATATTCAGAAGACTGCTTTTAGAACAAGGTATGGACATTATGAGTATTCTGTAATGCCGTTTGGAGTTACTAATGCACCTGGTGTTTTTATGGAGTATATGAACAGGATCTTTCATCCTTATCTCGATAAGTTCGTGGTGGTGTTTATAGATGACATCCTAATATACTCTAAGGATGAGGAAGAACATGCTGAACATCTCAGAACGGTATTGGAACTGTTAAAAGAGAAGCAACTCTTTGCCAAACTGTCGAAGTGTGAATTCTGGTTAGAGGAAGTCAGTTTTCTTGGGCATGTGATTTCTAAGAATGGTATTGCTGTTGATCCTACAAAGATAGAAGCTGTGTCTCAGTGGGAAGCTCCGAAGTCAGTGTCAGAGATTCGTAGCTTTCTTGGTCTTGCAGGTTACTACAGAAAATTCATTGAAGGATTTTCAAAGTTAGCATTACCGTTAACTAAATTAACCAGGAAGGGACAAGGTTTTATTTGGGATGCAAAGTGTGAAGAAGGATTCCAAGAGCTGAAGAGGAGGTTGACTAGTGCTCCTATCTTGATTTTGCCGAATCCGACAGAATCATTTGTGGTTTATTGTGATGCATCACTGATGGGTTTAGGTGGTGTATTGATGCAGAATCAACAAGTAGTCGCTAATGCGTCGAGACAACTCAAAGTACATGAAAGGAATTATCCGACTCATGATTTGGAATTGGCAGCTGTAGTTTTTGTTTTAAAGTTGTGGCGACACTATTTGTATGGTTCGAGATTTGAAGTATTCAGTGATCATAAGAGCCTGAAGTATCTCTTTGATCAGAAGGAGTTGAATATGAGACAGAGAAGGTGGTTAGAATTTCTGAAAGATTATGATTTTGGTTTGAATTACCATCCGGGTAAGGCAAACGTTGTTGCTGATGCATTGAGTAGGAAGACCTTGCATATGTCTATGCTAATGGTGAAGGAATTGGATTTGATTGAACAATTCAGAGACTTGAGTTTGGTGTGTGAAGGTACTCCTACTAGTGTCAAATTGGGTATGCTGAAGCTGACTAGCGGTATTATTGAAGAGATCAGAGAGGGTCAGAAAGCTGATGTTGAGTTGATCGATAAGTTGACTTTGATTAATCAAGGCAAGAGTGGTGAATTCAGAATTGACGAGAATGGTATACTGAGGTTTGGTGACCGAGTTTGTGTTCCTGATGTTGCTGAACTACGAAAACGTATTTTGGAAGAAGGACACTGTAGTGGGTTGAGTATTCATCCTGGTGCTACCAAGATGTATCATGATTTGAAAAAGTTGTTTTGGTGGCCGGGAATGAAGAAGGAAATTGCTGAGTTTGTGTACTCTTGTTTGACTTGCCAGAAGTCAAAGATTGAGCATCAGAAACCGTCTGGGTTAATGCAACCGATGTTTATTCCTGAGTGGAAGTGGGATAGCATATCAATGGATTTTGTGTCGGGTTTGCCGAGAACTGTCAGGAATTGTGAAGCTATCTGGGTCGTGGTGGACAGGTTGACGAAGTCTGCACATTTTATACCGGTGAGAATGGATTATCCAATGGAAAAGCTGGCTCAGTTGTATATTGAGAAGATAGTTAGTCTACATGGTATTTCTTCAAGTATCGTGTCAGACAGAGATCCGAGGTTTACGTCTAAGTTCTGGGAAGGTTTGCAGAAAGCTTTGGGTACTAAGCTGAGATTGAGTTCTGCTTATCATCCGCAGACTGATGGACAGACTGAGAGGACGATTCAGTCGTTAGAAGATTTGTTACGTGCTTGTGTGCTAGAAAAAGGAGGTGCCTGGGATAGTTATCTTCCTTTGATTGAGTTTACCTACAACAACAGTTATCATTCGAGTATCGGTATGGCTCCGTTTGAAGCTTTGTATGGCAGGAGGTGTAGGACGCCGTTGTGTTGGTATGAATCTGGTGAGAGTGCTGTGATTGGTCCGGAAATTGTACAAGAGACCACAGAGAAGATTAAGATGATTCAAGAGAAGATGAAAGCTTCTCAGAGTCGTCAGAAGAGTTATCATGACAAGAGGAGGAAAACACTTGAGTTTCAAGAGGGAGACCATGTGTTTATGAGAGTTACTCCTATGACAGGTATTGGTCAGGCATTGAAGTCAAAGAAGTTGACTCCACGTTTTATTGGACCATTCCAAATTTCTGAAAGAGTGGGAGAAGTGGCATATCGTGTCGCTTTACCGCCGATGCTTGCAAACTTGCATGATGTGTTTCATGTGTCTCAGTTGAGGAAATACATTTCAGATCCGTCCCATGTGATCCAAGTAGATGATGTACAGGTAAAAGATAACTTAACGGTTGAGGCATTGCCTGTGAGGATTGAGGATCGAAGGCTGAAGCAATTGCGTGGTAAGGAAATAGCTTTAGTCAGAGTAGCTTGGGGAGGACCGACCGAAGGAAATGTTACCTGGGAGCTAGAGAGCCAGATGAAGGATTCTTATCCAGAGCTCTTTACCTAAGGTATGTTTTCGAGGACGAAAACTCTTTTAGTGGGGGGGAGTTGTAACACCCGTATAATTTTAATTTTAATTTAATTTGAATATTAGATTAATAATTATTATTATTATGGATTTTATGAAAATAATGGAAAAAATGATGGTTGATGGCATTTGGGCCATGTGAGAGATTAGTAAGAAGAGGGGGTGTGGTGTAGTAAAGCCCTTACTAATTTAATATTATTTTTCATAAAATAATTAGAATTGGGAAAGAAGGAACAGAACGTGAAAAGAGAGAAGTTGGAACACGAAGAACGTAGAAGAGGAACAGAGAGGTAGAGACCAAAGAGCAAGAATTTGGCTAAGGTAAGGGGGGACTCTTCCAATTATCATCTCTTATTGTGATTATAGATGATTGGTGCATGATAGCTGTGTTGTTGATTCAATTTGATTTGTATGTCAGAGTTAGGTTTTGGGTTCTAAGAATTGGGTTAGATTTCAGGATTTTGATGTGTAGATTGATAGATGATGATAGATTAAACCGTATGAATGAATTCTATGAATAATAGAGTGAAAATTGGACTGTTTTAGACTCAAAATCGTGGGCTTGTATGAGTAAGAACGAGTGGGTTTTGGACTGTTACGAAGTTGCAGGTTCTGGGCATTTTCTGGAGTTTTGCGTATGAAACAGTGTCATACGCGTATGGGATGAGGTCATACGCGTATGAGGGACTTTCCCCAAGGGCTATACGCGTATGATACGCAGGTGCCCTGTCCCAAAACACACTATACTGGCTGGTTGCGTATGAGGAGCGTATGGGGATGCTCATACGCGTATGGAAAATTTTAAAGAGGAAATTGAATCTGGTGATACGCGTATGGCAAGGCTGATACGCGTATGAGGGTGCTTCTAGGCAAAATCTGGTTATGGTGATACGCGTATGGACGCGTATGGGCTATGGGTGATACGCGTATGGACTTGATGATATGCGTATGGCTTCTGTATGTGAAATTTTTGTTTTGTGATTTTTCTGGAAGGTTCAATGATGTGTAACTTTCGATCTGTAGGCTTGTTTTGTATGCTGTTTGAGACTGTGTAAACCTTGTGATGTGATTCTGTGGTTTACTGATGATTGATTTTATTGAATGATGTTAATGTATATATGAACATGCTTAGTAATGATGCTGATGATGATGAAATGAGTATAGATGATGCTACTCGTAGAATGAAGATGATGAAAGTATGTTATATATATGTTTGCATGCATTCATAAGCATTGATGAGGGCTGAATCCTGGATGATGAGAGGATTCAGTGAATGGCAGAATTCCCATTGTGTGGAATTTGTGCTGGCAGGGCCGTATCTGGATGATGATAGATCGGTCGGTGGGTGATTCCCATTGATGATGATTGGTACCACATGCATAGAGTTAGTTGCATTCATTTGCATGGATTGAGAACATGACTATTTGTATACTCTTATATTGTTGTGATGAGATGTGTATGTATGTTAATGGACGATCTGGATATAGATGAGTTGGGTGAATAATATAACTGTTAATGTACTGTTATTTATAATGCAATAATATTTGTTAATTGCGAATGAGACTCACCCTTACACTATATTTTTCAGATTGAGGATAGCGGCTTCGACTCGGTGAGGATTAGCTCATGAGTCAATGTGTCAGTTAGCGTCGGGTCATGCTCTGATAGGTGTAACACTGGGGAACGCTGTTTTTAGTTTATGATATTAACTCTATTTTGTTTATCTTATTTGAGGATTAAAGCACGAATGAATGTAATGCTAGTTTGGTAACATATTCCACTGTGTAAACATGAGATAGTTGATTTATGAGTTATGTTAGTATGTTTCTTTAGTGAATGCATGACTTGTGACCGATGTGGTTTATTTTTATTTATTAATTGTGACGCCCTTGTGCATGTTACTCTGATTTAATTGTTTAATTGCCGCGGGGTTTAGAAGGGTGTTACAAAGAGGACACCTTAGCAATAATCGAAAGGGACTATCACATCATCGTAGGCAACTTCGAGGGATGAGATCATATAACCGAACCGAAGGCAGCATCATTGGGACTTATGATCTTTAGTGATGAACTAAAGGCAACATTTGCTGAGGCATCCTCGTATCCGAGGGACTTGACTATTCTGCACTGAAAAGGCAACAAGGCAACAGGCAACAGAAGGGGTTACCATAAAAGGTGTGTGGGTGCACAATCACGTGATCCAATTCAAAATAATTATCTTGTAAATTAGTTATTCTAATTCTGTTCAGAATTGCACTCCCTAGAATTACTAACCACGCAGTTATAATAACAGTTTAAGTGTCTTCAAGGACAAACAATACAACCAGGAGCAGTTACAAAATAAGCCATGGGGAGGGGGGAAAAAAGCAATAAAATAAACCCCAACAGAGCAATAGGTTTAACACAAGTAATAATTAAAGAAGAAATTAAAAAGGAACGAGTTTTAGGGTTACCGAAGGTTCGAGCTTTGCCGGTTGGTTAACCCTGAAAATCAATAAAGGCAAAAGAGGGGGTGAGTGTAGGAGGAGTTCATTGACTACGTGGGACAAACCCTAATTTAAGGCAAAAGACAAAAATACAAAAGTAAAATAATATTAAATTAAATAGGGATTCATAAAACTTAACTTTTCGATTGGCATGGTGTCATACCCCAAAATTTACCTCCCACACCTCTCTCATAACAAAGGCAAGTCCAAATCTCAAAGACATGGCTCATTCAAATGATCCAGATAATTCACAAGTCAACTGATCCAAAATGAAAGGTCAATCATAATCGAGGCATGATTCAAACCATAATCATTGGGCAAACATCAAGTATGGGGTGCATAACCATCATTTGATCAAGAATTGATCATGATTCCATTAATAGAAACTCAGAGATGAACAAATACAAAAAGGTTCAAATTAGGGTTTCTTAGGAGAAAGTCAACCCAACTTTGACTGGGCATAACTTTCACATGGAACATCAGAAATTCCCCACTCATAGCCTATTTTGAAGGAAATTGAATTCTCTACAACTTTGTGTCTCACAAGCCAGGGCTAGAAATGCTTCATTTAAGAGATACAAGGCAAAAGATTACAGGTCATTTTCAGGCATCCTTCAAAAGCAGTTTTTTCCCAAAGAGAATATGATCAAGATAAAAGCTCCAAATGAAAAAATATGTTCCAAAGTGGCTTGTAGAGGACCTCTTGAGGTTTCCAAAAAGTATTAGAACTCCTTCATAGCCCAAATATTGAAGGAGATATGCTTGATCAAAGTTAGGTGATTTTCAGGGACCAAAAGTGAAAAAAGGAGGGTTCAAATGGAAAAACTTTGCAAAAGGGCCCATAATATTTTCATACAAACTTGGTCCACAAGCTATTAGCATGCCCAAAAACCACTCACCACGAAAATTGGCATTATATTTGAATTAATGTTTATTTTATTTCATTTTTATGATTTAATAAAGACTAAAAATCAAATATTTTGTTAAAATTATATTTTATTTGATTTCCAATCAGAATTAATGACCAAATATGATGTAATTTCGTGCATAGTGATTGGAGAAGGAAGTTAATACAAATTATGACCAAAATAGCAAGATTTTATTCAAAAAAATAAAATCAATTTCTCAAATTAGGAAGATTGGATTTAAGTGAGGTTTTGGACAAAGATTTACCCTAATTCTATTCTCCTATAAGTAGTAAACACTAGCCAAGAGACTAGGGGACGAAAATCTGGAGAAAGAGACACTTGCAAGAACGAAAAAATCACCAAGAAAATACAAATTCGATTTTGGCAATTGTGAGGCTTTCAAGAAGAATTAAAGGTTGCAAAAGGTTTGTGGGAGGATTCTGAACGCATCTGGATCATAGCACTACATCAACAACCCCAGAATACCCTCCGATTTGTCAAAGTAAGTCGTTTCATATCTTGGTTCGATTGGCATCATATACTCATGTTCATGTTGTTTTGATTGTATGTATGGTTTCTCCTGATTGCTATGATTGATTCTGGACCGTTTGGTTGAGTTTTGCGCGCTATAGGGTGATCGGCCATTAGAGGCCGATCCAAGCTTTTAGGTTTCGTTTTGGGGATTTCTTATGGGGATAAAATTAGGTCAAAATAAATATATGATCGAATTCGCATGGCTGAGACGAAGCGATTGCAAGTGTCGCGAAACATTTATGTGAGTGTATGGCCTATTCGTTATTTTCGTGGTTTGGTTTGCTGCGTAGAAAAACATAGCGAAATCGTAGCTAATTTTACCAGGGTTCAAGGTCTGTTTAAGGAAGAAGATGAGGTGTCCTCATCCTATTAGCTTGTTTGAAATTTCGCGCGCACGTTTTCAGTTGTTCATCTTTTTTTTTATTTATGTTATTGCACGCGTGTATTAAACAGCATAAGCGCGCAGCTGGGTTGGTTGGGGGACGTTGGTTAAGCCTAAGGGTGTGGGTTCGATCCCTGCACCCTCACATATATTTTTCTGAATTTTCAAACTCTGATCCTATGCGCCTCATCACCATACTGCCACCATACGACCTCAGATCTCATCCTTTAATCCTCCACTAACTCAGATCCCACGCCCAGAATTTAGTCCCTATACCATGGTTCCTATTAACAACCACATACAATCAAAATCTTAATAAAATTAATAAAACTTTAATAATTTTTTTTTATAAGATATTTGTTTTTTTGTTTTAATACATTAATTATGTTAAAATCATTTTTAAGTAGGATAAAAATATGACATTTATATTAAATATTTTTAATTTGTTATTTGCGCCGATTAAATCGATTAATCGCTGTGGTTAACAATAAAAATAATTAAAGTACTATTTTAATTAAAATAAAAATCCAATTAAATTCGATTAAATGGCTGCAACTATCTTATTGGTTGTGGTGATTAATCTTGCCTCATTGTTTAATTTAATTTGTTATCATTTGTAGTCGTGTTAATCGATTATGAGAGGTAACAATATAAAACGCCAATTAATAAATAATAAAATACAATAAGTTGTTATTAGTGATAATCGAATTAATCGATTTGAATTGGTAACAATGCAAATCCTTAATCTTTTAGCTATGGTGATCAAACCTATTGATCATTGCGGTTAATTGTGCCAAATCAGGGTTGTACGCCCCAAACCCTAATAATTCTAAAATCCATTCAAATTACAAGACAAAACAAACTGCGATAGGCTAACTAAAAAGCCTCTAAAAAACCATATCAAATCAAATTCAAACTCTAAATGGCGTACAACCCTTCCCGAACTACGTAGACTCTGATCCTCCCTAAGGAGGTACGTAGGCACTTGGCAACAAGGCGAGTCCCCCTCTTCAAAACCTCAATCATGTCATTAAAATTCTGCTTGCCACATTTCTTTACAAACCCTGCCATGCAACCCTAATCTTTGAACATTAGCCTTTAGGAAAGGGCTGAGGGTGCCTAACACCTTCCCTCAGCCTGATTATAATAACTTACCCTCAATCTCTATACTGCGTAGGTGTCATACCCCAATTTTTGACCCTAAGATCCTATATCATTCACATCTCAATCACTAATCAAGAGCTTCACTTGGAAGTTTTGTTTATGGTGTTGCACTCACCTCATCAATAAGAGGGACCATCAAGCACCAATGATTGTGTATCTTGTATGCTTATACTAACCCAAATACCAAAAATATTGCTTTGTTTCTTTGTAGACTTTTGTTTTGTAGGTACCAAGCCAAGACATGCAATAAACAAGGCATTTTTCACATTTTTGACTGATGAAATCGATTTCCCTACTGGGTAAATCGATTTCCCTGCAGCAATCTTCACCAAAATCACATTCTGGACAGCATGAAATCGATTTCCCTCCTGGGTAAATCGATTTCCCTAGTGTATTTTGCGCCAATTTCTCTTCTGGAACAGAGTGAAATCGATTTCCTTCCTGGGTAAATCGATTTCCTTCAGGCAAAATTCAAAAAAATATAAGGAGGGAAGCTTGACATCATTTTGGCACCTTTTTCTTTGATCATTTTACCAATTTTCCACCTCATCAAAATTAACTCCTTCATTAAACCCACTTAAACCTCATTTTACCTTTTCTTACCATTTAAACACCACTTTAATCATCAATTAAACACAAGCTAATTACCAAAGGCCAAATGACCAAATTGCCACTACTCTTGCTCCAATTCTATAAATAGAGGCCTTGCCTCTCTCATTTCTCAAGCTTTGAGAGCCAACAAATCCCTTGCAATTTCTCTCCTCATCCCTACCAAATTCACCAAAGCTCTTTTTCTTTCATAAAGTTTGTGAGTCACATCTTGAACCTCACAAACTTTGAGCTAAGCCACCATCCATTTCACTCTTTTTTTTCTTCAATTGTTGAGAGATCAAGATTTGTGTTGGTGATTCTTGAAGTAGATCCAAGTTTGTGCAAGATTTGGTAAATTCTCTTCATCCTTTTTGTGTATCATGATGTAGATCCTTTGTGGTTTGTGTTCAATGCATCTTTGATGCTATATTGGTGCTATTTGTTGTTGATTTGATGGAAAATTCGTGCTCCAATTGATGTGTGATCATAAGGTGTTTGTATGTTTGTTCAAGTCAAGTTTTATGCCTCTAAATGCTGTTTTTGCTGGATTTTGCACTGAGGAAATCGATTTCCTTAAGGCTGAAATCGATTTCCTGCTGAACGTAACTTGTTTTTTTTTGAAAACTGCACTATGGAAATCGATTTCCCCTTGCATGAAATCGATTTCCTGCTGGCAGAATGTGGTTTTTTGCCTTTTTTATGCTTGTCTTGGTTTCCTACTTCCTCCACTTAATTAATATCATTGGATCTAGGATGTTGATAGGTTTGAAATGACCTAATCCATAATATTAGATGAATGATATTAATGATAGTGTGAGTTGATTATCTTTTGTGTTTTCATTCTTATTTTCATCTTATCTTTCTTTTGATCGATGAAAGTCTTAACATCTTGAGAATTCTATGGATTCTTGATGAAGACTAGATCAATTTGTGTTCATTGTTATCTCTTCATCTTATCTTTCTTTTGATCGATGAAAGTCTTAACATCTTGAGAATTCTATGGATTCTTGATGAAGACTAGATCAATTTGTGTTCATTGTTATCTCTTCATCTTATCTTTCTTTTGATCGATGAAAGTCTTAACATCTTGAGAATTCTATGGATTCTTGATGAAGACTAGATCAATTTGTTTTCTTTCTTGTGATTATCTTTTGTGGATTTTATTCTTCTTCCTCCATTTCATTAATATCATTGGATCTAGGATGTTGATAGGTTTGAAAGAACCAAATCCATAATATTAGATGAATGATATTAATGATAGTGTGAGTTGATTATCTTTATGCATTTTATCTTCTCCTTCTCTTTTTTTTTTCTTTTGATCGATGAAAGTCTTAATACTTTGAGAATTCTTATGGATTCTTAGTAAAGACTAGATCGTTACCTATTTTCTTTTCGTGCGGTATTGCTTTCGGAAGGCGATCTACATATCGTTCTTCTCGCATGCATTAGCACATAAAGTTTTGACCGGCCTCGTTGTAGGGTGATTTCTACATAAATCACTTGGCGATCTGCTTAACATAGCGCAATATTTCGTGTCCCGAATAAAAAAGATCAAATGTGGAAGAGAATTGTATGCGGTTGATTTAAGACTTGTGGAGGTTTTTATCGTGTAGTCGCTATGATTTTATCAAGCTTCTGATAAGCCCCATTGACTTTAAATCCGAGTACATCATTCACTCACCATAGATCTTCATACTAACTTTGATAACATACTTGACAAGTTTCAAGATGGTTATCTTTAACATTTAACAACTAACTTTAATTTCCGCACCTTTATATTACCGCTCTTTATATTACCGCTCTTTATATTTCTCGCCTTATCGCTTTACTTTATCATTTCATCATATTTACTTTCCGTCATTTTTCTTTTGTCCACTTGGACCATACTTTATCTTTTCTTGCTAAAACACTAATAAATAACCAAAATCTAAAAAATACATAAGGCTCTCTTTGGACTATCGGTTACTATCCTTAGCAATTTGGAGATTCGGACTTATGGACCTAGTACCTCTGGACCTATTCTATTACTATCCTGTGATTGTTCTGTCTGTCTGGCATTGTTCTGTTGTATGTTTATGTGTGCAGGTATTTCCTTGAAAGCCCTTGATGGTTAATTCCAAGGCATTGAAATAAGGATTTTACCCAAAAACAGCCGTTACTCTGCCCGATTTTCGTCAGAACCTTAATGTGCTTAATGCAAAGTGGTACTAAGACAATAAGTTCATCTGGATCCCCAAGTATTAATGTGTTGGTATTGATAAATCCAAAGGATGGGAAAACTACCTTGGCTCTTAATGTCAAGTGTTGGCTTCTTATTTGGTTAGACCGTTTCTTTCCTTAGCTTTTATTTTATGCATTAGGTTAGCCTCTTCATCTCCTCCCATTCTTAAATTTTCAAAATCTTCTCCCTTTTTCCAAAATATTCTTATGTTTGCAACCTTTTCAAAACCTTTTTTTCTCTCTTAAAAATATCTTTCGCCCTTAGTGGCTTTTCTTCAAAAGTTTAGACACCGTTAATTGTCGAAACGAGTGGTTATACCCCACGATTTTGAAATTGATTGATAATAACGAGATCTTTTCCGCGTGAGAGAGCTAGTGGCATACTCGTTGATTTTATCCGAGTTGGAGCCCTTCTTTCATTTGCGATGCAAAGAACTTGTTTGTTCTCATGCTCAAGATCAATGGCTGAGTATTTCTCTCTAACGACAACAAAGTGTTTATTCGTTTTTAAAACGTTTTTCCCAAAAGCGGAACTACATTAGCTCTGACTTCTCCATTGCACCGAGGAGGTATGTAGGCCCAAAGCTTAACGCTTTGCCGAGCTTATTTTAAAAAATAAAACAAACCGTTTTTTAGCACACACACAACACAGATTTTCAAAAAGGTTCCCGTGGAGTACCACGGATATGAGGGGTGCTTTAAACCTTCCCCTCATATAATCAACACCCGTACCTGAGATCTCTTTCTTGTTTTAAAAAACAAAACTTTGGGTTTTACGTTCTTTTCCCTTTTCCTTTGAAAAAATAAAGCGCGGTGGCGATTTCAAAAACGGAATATTGATTCGAGCCAATCCCATGGCTTCGATGTCAGATTTTCCCCGCTACAGAAAAATGGCGACTTCACTGGGGACCCAGTTTTAAGCGTGTTAAGCCTATTTTTGTTTATCTGTGTTTTTATCTGTATATATTGTTGTGTGCTTTGTTTGTTATTTATTTTTTTTTCTCTTTTGGTGCTCGATGGTTCCTCTGTGATGAGACAAAGTTCTAACCCGAACTTTGGTGAGTAACTTGAGATAGGAGGTGGTAAGACCAATAGTCGCATGTCAGGAGCAATCCTTACCATGAGCGTCATATGGTGGAACCCCAATCAGTGGAGGCCTCATGGAAGGTAGTAGAGGTTGTTACGAATCATCGTGATAACGCTATTACTTTCAATAGTGAGTGTCCGTAGAAGCTGAATGGCCTAGAACCCTTTAAACCAATCTAAGCCTTTTTAGGATGTAGTGCAGAAACAAGATCAGGTACCAATTTGAGCTTGTTGTCATGCGATACTACGCTCAGACGAGGTCTTTTTAGGCATATTATTGGCGCCCATGAGCAATTGTGCGTGCCGGTAATATCCGTTAGAAGATTGAAAACTCTGGGAACCTTTGTAGAACCCGATTGGCAGGTACAAAATTCCCTAGATCACTCCTTGTGGGATGGGTAGACCCATGGCTCCATGCTCGTGACGTCGAACCTTTGAACCTGGACTGTGTGATTTTGTGTGATCTTGTGTGCTCTTGGTTGTGGTTGATGCATAAACCATGCATTCATGCATCCATGAAAACTCTTTTCTTTTGATTTTCAAGGAACTTAGAGGTCTTTCCTTGTAAACATCATAAGTTTCATCAAACTCAATGGATCTTGGGTGTTGATAGGGTGAAAATTCTAATCCACCAAAATGGATGATTGATTTTGATGATAACTTAATCAAAGCTTTAGTCCAATGTTTGAGTGTTTACAAGTTAATATATTAAGTTCCTTGAAACTCAAATAATAAAAAAAAAACAAATCATTGCATTTCATGCATCATTATGCATTTGGTCCTACTTTCTAAAGAAGTTTTCCAGAGCCTTATTTCTTTTCTCCTGGTATCATCAGTGCAACGCTCGTGCTAAGAAGAAATGGAAAGTATCAAACAAGAGATTCTTGAGCTCCGTGAAGAGGTGGTTACTCTGAAGGCTGGTATGGAGCATCTGACTACTCTGGTTGAGGCTTTAGTTGCTGCCCAAGTCAATCCTTCTATGAAGGAAGAAAGGATGGCGAAGGTTTTTTTTTGAAACTCTGAACTCATCCTTTCCTGAGGGGATAGTAGTCCGTACACCTACTGACTCCCATGGAGAGGTGGATATGAATGCGCTTCTAGAAAGTGATGTCCGAAAGGAGTGTTTGCTTGAAGAAGGTAACCCAGTTGGTAGTGTGAAGAAGTTTGGTAATGACTTTTCAAAGAAGAGAATCAGGGGAGGAAACAATCATCATCAACATCATCATGTTTCCTATATCATTCCTGTATCCAATTCAATTCATGCAACTCCAGATTATCAGCAGAGCACACGTCAACGAGCTCCTCCACCAAACGAGCAAAATCAATCTCAAAAGGGGAATTTTGATCCTATCCCTATGACCTACACAGAATTGTTCCCTGCTCTAATTCATAAGAATTTGGTTCAGACAAGGTCACCACCTCCAATTCCAGAGAAGATTCCATGGTGGTACAATGCTGATGTTACTTGCGCTTTTCATCAGGATGCTCCCGGACACAGTTTAGAAGATTGTTGGGCTCTAAAGGTTGAAGTTCAAAGATTGACTCGTGCTGGTATTTTGTCTTTCCGAGACATTGGCCCTGATGTTCAAGCCAATTCTTTGCCAAAGCATGAATGAATCACTATTGATGGTAGCCTGAAGTTTGAAAGATGTTTCCTTCAGCACAAACCCAGATGGAGAAAGCCTTCTCAGTTTTTTTAGTATTCTTACTGATTTTCATTTGTAATATTACTTGTTTTTCAAATGCATTGTTTGCATGTAGAAACTTGTTTATTTTTGAATGTTAATGCTAATGCAACAATAATGTTTGTCTTGAAGTAATCCATTCGTTTCACTCATGTTTATTTGTTTTTATGCATTATGATACCAATTGCTTTTGCCAAACTCTTGCTTATGCAAAGATTGGAGGGAGGATGATGATCTGAAAACGCAAAATTTCTGGTTGTATGCTTTTGAATAAGACCCTGCTGATGATGTACAGGCATTGTTTCAAATCCCCAAACACCGGAGATATAAGGAAGATAATCCCTTGTTAACCCCTTTGAGCCTTGAAGTAGGAGTTTCTTTTCTAAACGAAAAAACCCTAATTTTTAACCTGGGGCAGGGTAGTGTTTAGTTGATTTGACCAAGTGTTCAGATTTCAAAAAGGATTGTGCATCCAAAGGTCAAGCATGTCATATCCACATCAATGGTTGGATCATGGAAAACCACAATGGTTATTCCCCGCGCATCAAAAGGCTGGAAAATGTGAAACCACAATGGTTATCCTCCATACGCCAAGGAATGAGGCTGTCACAACCCTCTCAACAAGTCAAGACAAAGTCAATATCATACGATTTGTTCAAATTAAAAGAATGAAAGAAAAAGTGAAAAAAAGAAAGAAAAAGCTCGCTAAGTCAAAAACTTGAAAACAAGTGACTTAGGCAAAAGTTAGAGCATCCCGCTGGACGACCAATTCAAAAGAATCAGTCCAGGCAAAAGTTAGGGAAATAAAAAAAAAAAAAAAAAAAAAAAAAAAGAAGAGAAAAGAGTGAAAAGTGAAAAGAAAGGACTACAAAGCAAAAGTCCTCAACAATGAACAAATCTGTGTGAATACAAAAATGAAGACAAAAGGGTGACTGCTACTCCAAGAAAGCTTCATCAGGTCCTTAATGACACAAAATCCTTTTGAGAGATGAATACTCGTGTTAAGTTAACTGAACATAGGACTGGAGAACATCACGAAGATGGGGTGGGCTAAATAAACTTTGAGCCTAAAAATCTTTTTTTCTGAAAACCGTGAACCAGGCCACGTTACAACCCTCAAAAGTCCTAATTGAAGCAGGGTTTATTTCGAGAGCATACTTAAACAAGAAAGCGTTCCTGACTCCTATCAGTTATGCTGAAAACTTGTGTTGGTATCATATGCATAAAAAATAAAAAAAATCAATGTCATCTCTTAACTAGTGATTCATTCACAAAGTTATGCGACATCTTTTCGAAACTTCAAGACTTACATAATTGTTGCATTTTCATTATCATTCTCACAATAAACATTTTTCTGCTTGTAAACATTTGTTTGACATTCAGGAAGTTTACATCTGATCATCAGTAGAAAACTAAAACATTGCCAAGGGCATGCTGTTTTCCCAGTATAATGCTTTTGCAAGTTTGATTACCATCATGGGGCAAAGCTTGAAGACTTTGTCGAGTAAAAGAATGTGCCAAGTTTAGTCAATCTGGGGCAGTTACGTCGAGATTTGACAAATCTCTCCAAGAATCTGTTGATCTGGGGCAGATTATTCCAAGTCTTCATGACGCCAAGGATCTCTATGAACCTTTTTTGAGGTAGTTTCCTCTCATAGACTATGTAGTCTGGGGCAAGTTGTGAATCAGAAATTACCTTGATCACCTCATTAGCTTGAAGTACAAAGGTTGTTGCCATGACCAATCTAGAGTATGTCACTCTCTACCAAGGAGTTTTGAGACAACGGTTGACTGTTGGGTTTTCTTTCTCACCTTGTGTTGAGTTTTGAACTAAAATCCCCCGCATGTTAACTTGTTTACTTTGATGTTAACTTCTTAGTTCCTCTGCAAGTTCATAATGGTGATTTTCTCCAAAGAAATTTTCCCTGATTCCCCATAATAGAGCTTGGGGTGTTGCCCGATCTTTTGATAAGAAGAGGATGATCTGTAAATTCCTTGCAGAGACTGATAATCCCCAATGAGTTTGTTCCTCGTGGAAGAATTTTGCTTCGGTGTTCCTCCTCAGCTCATTTGTCAGGATGGAATTAATCCCCAGTTGAGTTTATTCCTCAAGGGGCAAAGCTTTGTTTGGCCGTTTTTGTCCAGTTTGTTCTTGGAGCTGAACTTTGGTCTCTTGCAATACTATTTTGAACCTCTCTAGGCTGGGAAACCTAGATTGAGAAGGCATTTATTTTGCACCTCTTGAGGATTCTGCTTTCCCCAATAATGGAGAATTCATTTGTGATTGATGTTCTTATCAGATATTGAAAGGCTTATTTCCCACCAGTGTTGTCATTGCACTCCGTTGGAATTTGTACTTGAAAGCAAGAGGCAGGTTCTGTCCTTAGCATGTTTTGTTGACAACAAATGCAAGCCTCTTTATTTGAGCAAGTTTGTATGTCTCCACATATCAATCTTATCCTCAAAGTAAGTGATAATCTCTCAGGCTTTATGAACTTCTTGATTCCCAAATGGAAGAAGCTCAGCAAATGGTAAGTCGCTTCAGTATAAGTGACAGTTTGCAGTCAAGTGGAAGAAACTCAGCAAATGGTAAGTCGCTTCAGTATAAGTGACAGTTTGCAGTCAAGCAGAAAAGGCTTACTTTCCTTGAAAATCCCCACTGAATTTGTTTCTAGGTGGATAATATGTTTCAGTTATTCTGTTCGGATGTCTGCGAACAGAAGACTAGTGGGTTCCTCTCTCACATAATCCAGTCTTTTTGGCAGTTTCTTTCCATTTGGTCATGGATTGAATTTTGGTTGCTGGACGATGAATATTGAGATTATGCATTTGTGTTTGCATCCTCAAATCATTGAAAAAAGTATTATTGATTGCTCTTCACCGTCATTGGTACAATGGGGCATCTCTTCACCTTCAGTGGGACGATGGTGTATTTTGTTATCTTCATCGTCAGTGGTACGTCGATGTATATCTCTTTCTACCTCCAGTGGGACGTTGGTAGTTCACCTTCAGTGGAACGTTGGTGTATTTTGTTATCTTCATCGTCAGTGGCACGTCGATGTATTTCTCCTTCTACCTCCAGTGGGACGTTGGTAGTTCACCTCCAGTGGAACGTTGGTGTATTTTGTTATCTTCATCGTCAGTGGTACGTCGATGTATTTCTCCTTCTACCTCCAGTGGGACGTTGGTAGTTCACCTTCAGTGGAACGTTGGTGTATTTTGTTATCTTCATCGTCAGTGGTACGTCGATGTATTTCTCTTCAATACCTTCAGTGGAACGTGGGTATGTGTTATCGTCAGTGGTACGGCGGTACATCTCTTTCATCGTCAGTGGTACGTCGATGAATCATCTCCTTTTATATCATCAGTGGTACGGTGGTATATCTCCTTAATACCTTCAGTGGAACGTGGGTATGTGTTATCGTCAGTGGTACGGCGGTACATCTCTTTCATCGTCAGTGGTACGTCGATGAATCATCTCCTTTTATATCATCAGTGGTACGGTGATATATCTCTTCATGCCTTCAGTGGAACGTTGGTATGTGTTATCGTCAGTGGTACGGCGGTACATCTCTTTCATCGTCAGTGGTACGTCGATGAATTACATCTCCTTATATCATCAGTGGTACGGTGGTATATATCTCTTCATGCCTTCAGTGGAACGTTGGTATGTGTTATCGTCAGTGGTACGGCGGTACATCTCTTTCATCTTCAGTGGTACGTCGATGAATTATCTCCTTTTATATCATCAGTGGTACGGTGGTATATCTCCTTAATACCTTCAGTGGAACGTGGGTATGTGTTATCGTCAGTGGTACGGCGGTACATCTCTTTCATCGTCAGTGGTACGTCGATGAATTATCTCCTTTTATATCATCAGTGGTACGGTGGTATATATCTCTTCATGCCTTCAGTGGAACGTTGGTATGTGTTATCGTCAGTGGTACGGCGGTACATCTCTTTCATCGTCAGTGGTACGTCGATGAATTACATCTCCTTATATCATCAGTGGTACGGTGGTATATATCTCTTCATGCCTTCAGTGGAACGTTGGTATGTGTTATCGTCAGTGGTACGGCGGTACATCTCTTTCATCGTCAGTGGTACGTCGATGAATTATCTCCTTTTATATCATCAGTGGTACGGTGGTATATATCTCTTCATGCCTTCAGTGGAACGTTGGTATGTGTTATCGTCAGTGGTACGGCGGTACATCTCTTTCATCGTCAGTGGTACGTCGATGAATCATCTCCTTTTATATCATCAGTGGTACGGTGGTATATCTCCTTAATACCTTCAGTGGAACGTGGGTATGTGTTATCGTCAGTGGTACGGCGGTACATCTCTTTCATCTTCAGTGGTACGTCGATGAATTATCTCCTTTTATATCATCAGTGGTACGGTGGTATATATCTCTTCATGCCTTCAGTGGAACGTTGGTATGTGTTATCGTCAGTGGTACGGCGGTACATCTCTTTCATCGTCAGTGGTACGTCGATGAATTACATCTCCTTATATCATCAGTGGTACGGTGGTATATATCTCTTCATGCCTTCAGTGGAACGTTGGTATGTGTTATCGTCAGTGGTACGGCGGTACATCTCTTTCATCGTCAGTGGTACGTCGATGAATCATCTCCTTTTATATCATCAGTGGTACGGTGGTATATCTCCTTAATACCTTCAGTGGAACGTGGGTATGTGTTATCGTCAGTGGTACGGCGGTACATCCCTTTCATCGTCAGTGGTACGTCGATGAATCATCTCCTTTTATATCATCAGTGGTACGGTGGTATATCTCCTTAATACCTTCAGTGGAACGTGGGTATGTGTTATCGTCAGTGGTACGGCGGTACATCTCTTCATCAGTGGTACGATGATCTGATTTCTGTTAACAGAAGATGGGTATTCAGATACATACTGTCTCATCCCCAGTGAAAGAGGATGACCCCTTTTCTCATCCCCAGTGAAAGAGGATGCTATGACCTCTCTGACGCGAAGTGTTTTCCCCAGAGAAATTTCTTTTCCCACTAAAGTTCCGTCTCCAACAAAGTCTTGCCTTCCCCAGAGGAGTTCCTACTTGCAAGACATTTGTTTCCCCAGCGGAGTTATATCAAGACATTTGTTTCCCCAGCGGAGTTATATCGAGACATTTGTTTTCCCCAGTGGATCACCTGATACTCCCCAGTGTTATCATTATCATCACATGCATTCATTAACATTGCATTGCATCTTAGGATCAAAAATTGTGTTTTATATATTTAAGTCTCTTCGATTTTTGTCAAAACGAAGATTTCCAATCATCGTATCTCCAAATCGAAGAAACTTAAATAGGGGCATCTGTCATACCCCAATTTTTGACCCTAAGATCCTATATCATTCACATCTCAATCACTAATCAAGAGCTTCACTTGGAAGTTTTGTTTATGGTGTTGCACTCACCTCATCAATAAGAGGGACCATCAAGCACCAATGATTGTGTATCTTGTATGCTTATACTAACCCAAATACCAAAAATATTGCTTTGTTTCTTTGTAGACTTTTGTTTTGTAGGTACCAAGCCAAGACATGCAATAAACAAGGCATTTTTCACATTTTTGACTGATGAAATCGATTTCCCTACTGGGTAAATCGATTTCCCTGCAGCAATCTTCACCAAAATCACATTCTGGACAGCATGAAATCGATTTCCCTCCTGGGTAAATCGATTTCCCTAGTGTATTTTGCGCCAATTTCTCTTCTGGAACAGAGTGAAATCGATTTCCTTCCTGGGTAAATCGATTTCCTTCAGGCAAAATTCAAAAAAATATAAGGAGGGAAGCTTGACATCATTTTGGCACCTTTTTCTTTGATCATTTTACCAATTTTCCACCTCATCAAAATTAACTCCTTCATTAAACCCACTTAAACCTCATTTTACCTTTTCTTACCATTTAAACACCACTTTAATCATCAATTAAACACAAGCTAATTACCAAAGGCCAAATGACCAAATTGCCACTACTCTTGCTCCAATTCTATAAATAGAGGCCTTGCCTCTCTCATTTCTCAAGCTTTGAGAGCCAACAAATCCCTTGCAATTTCTCTCCTCATCCCTACCAAATTCACCAAAGCTCTTTTTCTTTCATAAAGTTTGTGAGTCACATCTTGAACCTCACAAACTTTGAGCTAAGCCACCATCCATTTCACTCTTTTTTTTCTTCAATTGTTGAGAGATCAAGATTTGTGTTGGTGATTCTTGAAGTAGATCCAAGTTTGTGCAAGATTTGGTAAATTCTCTTCATCCTTTTTGTGTATCATGATGTAGATCCTTTGTGGTTTGTGTTCAATGCATCTTTGATGCTATATTGGTGCTATTTGTTGTTGATTTGATGGAAAATTCGTGCTCCAATTGATGTGTGATCATAAGGTGTTTGTATGTTTGTTCAAGTCAAGTTTTATGCCTCTAAATGCTGTTTTTGCTGGATTTTGCACTGAGGAAATCGATTTCCTTAAGGCTGAAATCGATTTCCTGCTGAACGTAACTTGTTTTTTTTTGAAAACTGCACTATGGAAATCGATTTCCCCTTGCATGAAATCGATTTCCTGCTGGCAGAATGTGGTTTTTTGCCTTTTTTATGCTTGTCTTGGTTTCCTACTTCCTCCACTTCATTAATATCATTGGATCTAGGATGTTGATAGGTTTGAAATGACCTAATCCATAATATTAGATGAATGATATTAATGATAGTGTGAGTTGATTATCTTTTGTGTTTTCATTCTTATTTTCATCTTATCTTTCTTTTGATCGATGAAAGTCTTAACATCTTGAGAATTCTATGGATTCTTGATGAAGACTAGATCAATTTGTGTTCATTGTTATCTCTTCATCTTATCTTTCTTTTGATCGATGAAAGTCTTAACATCTTGAGAATTCTATGGATTCTTGATGAAGACTAGATCAATTTGTGTTCATTGTTATCTCTTCATCTTATCTTTCTTTTGATCGATGAAAGTCTTAACATCTTGAGAATTCTATGGATTCTTGATGAAGACTAGATCAATTTGTTTTCTTTCTTGTGATTATCTTTTGTGGATTTTATTCTTCTTCCTCCATTTCATTAATATCATTGGATCTAGGATGTTGATAGGTTTGAAAGAACCAAATCCATAATATTAGATGAATGATATTAATGATAGTGTGAGTTGATTATCTTTATGCATTTTATCTTCTCCTTCTCTTTTTTTTTTCTTTTGATCGATGAAAGTCTTAATACTTTGAGAATTCTTATGGATTCTTAGTAAAGACTAGATCGTTACCTATTTTCTTTTCGTGCGGTATTGCTTTCGGAAGGCGATCTACATATCGTTCTTCTCGCATGCATTAGCACATAAAGTTTTGACCGGCCTCGTTGTAGGGTGATTTCTACATAAATCACTTGGCGATCTGCTTAACATAGCGCAATATTTCGTGTCCCGAATAAAAAAGATCAAATGTGGAAGAGAATTGTATGCGGTTGATTTAAGACTTGTGGAGGTTTTTATCGTGTAGTCGCTATGATTTTATCAAGCTTCTGATAAGCCCCATTGACTTTAAATCCGAGTACATCATTCACTCACCATAGATCTTCATACTAACTTTGATAACATACTTGACAAGTTTCAAGATGGTTATCTTTAACATTTAACAACTAACTTTAATTTCCGCACCTTTATATTACCGCTCTTTATATTACCGCTCTTTATATTTCTCGCCTTATCGCTTTACTTTATCATTTCATCATATTTACTTTCCGTCATTTTTCTTTTGTCCACTTGGACCATACTTTATCTTTTCTTGCTAAAACACTAATAAATAACCAAAATCTAAAAAATACATAAGGCTCTCTTTGGACTATCGGTTACTATCCTTAGCAATTTGGAGATTCGGACTTATGGACCTAGTACCTCTGGACCTATTCTATTACTATCCTGTGATTGTTCTGTCTGTCTGGCATTGTTCTGTTGTATGTTTATGTGTGCAGGTATTTCCTTGAAAGCCCTTGATGGTTAATTCCAAGGCATTGAAATAAGGATTTTACCCAAAAACAGCCGTTACTCTGCCCGATTTTCGTCAGAACCTTAATGTGCTTAATGCAAAGTGGTACTAAGACAATAAGTTCATCTGGATCCCCAAGTATTAATGTGTTGGTATTGATAAATCCAAAGGATGGGAAAACTACCTTGGCTCTTAATGTCAAGTGTTGGCTTCTTATTTGGTTAGACCGTTTCTTTCCTTAGCTTTTATTTTATGCATTAGGTTAGCCTCTTCATCTCCTCCCATTCTTAAATTTTCAAAATCTTCTCCCTTTTTCCAAAATATTCTTATGTTTGCAACCTTTTCAAAACCTTTTTTTCTCTCTTAAAAATATCTTTCGCCCTTAGTGGCTTTTCTTCAAAAGTTTAGACACCGTTAATTGTCGAAACGAGTGGTTATACCCCACGATTTTGAAATTGATTGATAATAACGAGATCTTTTCCGCGTGAGAGAGCTAGTGGCATACTCGTTGATTTTATCCGAGTTGGAGCCCTTCTTTCATTTGCGATGCAAAGAACTTGTTTGTTCTCATGCTCAAGATCAATGGCTGAGTATTTCTCTCTAACGACAACAAAGTGTTTATTCGTTTTTAAAACGTTTTTCCCAAAAGCGGAACTACATTAGCTCTGACTTCTCCATTGCACCGAGGAGGTATGTAGGCCCAAAGCTTAACGCTTTGCCGAGCTTATTTTAAAAAATAAAACAAACCGTTTTTTAGCACACACACAACACAGATTTTCAAAAAGGTTCCCGTGGAGTACCACGGATATGAGGGGTGCTTTAAACCTTCCCCTCATATAATCAACACCCGTACCTGAGATCTCTTTCTTGTTTTAAAAAACAAAACTTTGGGTTTTACGTTCTTTTCCCTTTTCCTTTGAAAAAATAAAGCGCGGTGGCGATTTCAAAAACGGAATATTGATTCGAGCCAATCCCATGGCTTCGATGTCAGATTTTCCCCGCTACAGTAGGGTTTCCTATTCGCCCTTCAGAATAGGTGGCGACTCTCTAAGTTAAATTTTTAGGCAGGTTGCTACAGCTGGCGACTCTGCTGGGGACAACACTTTTAGTGAATTATTATGCTCCTAAGGCTTGAGTGGGTTTAGGTTTATGGCTCGTGGTTTATGGTTTAGGGTTTGTGGCGCATTTTAGGGTTGGCAAATTGCCACGTTTAGGGTTTGGGGGGAGGTTTATCTTTTAATAAACATTAAATTATTTATTTGTTTATTTGTTTTATGTTTTTTATCTGCCTGAAAATATCTGCTTTTATTTTTTTTTTATTTTATATATATATTTGCTCTATTTTTATGTCGGTTAAACCTTAAATATGGGAGTTAACTTTGAGACCAAAAGGGGACATGAATCGCCTTACGAATCTCACTGATAACTCCACTCGGAGTGGGTTAGGTATTTGGAAAGGTCCGAAACGAAGCTAGACTTTGTGGAGGGCTGGACTGGATACTTAGCTGATCTCTCCGGGAACCTACCCAAAAATTCGAACCTCATGGATAAAATGAGTTGTTCCAAAATCCGAAGAGACGAAAAAGTCTCGGAGGCTACGAACGACCCCATGAGACCTTTTAGAACCCCCATATAAAGGTTGGCTCCCAAGAGCCCCGTACGTCGAACCTATGAACCTGGGTTCTTTGAAATATCATGTTTTTTTGCTTAATTATTTTTTATGTTTGTACTATTTTTTTTTGTTATTATGTGTTTGCATGCATCATTTAATCATTTGCATTTTTCATCATGTCTTATCCACAAATAAAAATAATAATACACATATATGTATATATATTTGGTAAAATGTATTTTGTTGGTGAATGTGTAGGAAGGATGAGTACGAAGAAGACAATCGTGCACTTTACTGTTTCTACTCCAGACATTAAGAAATTGAAGATCATCAAAGAAAAATTGCCATCAGGTGCTTTGGATAGGCTTGAGATTCGCTATGGTAATATCTTGGATTTGCTAAGGGTAAAAGTGCAAGAAGAAGCTATCACCGCCTTGGTACAATTCTATGATCCGCCTTTGAGATGTTTTACTTTCCAGGATTTTCAGTTAGCACCTACCATAGAAGAGATGGATGCTATATTGGGTTTCTCAAAAATAAAAAAGGAATTCTATACTGGTGTGGGTAAAGAAGTTGACTTTTCAGATTTAGAGAAAGCTTTGGGAATGTCCGCTGCAGAACTAAAAGTTCATTATAAAACTGAGGGAGAAGTGCATGGGTTCAAAAGATCTTATTTAGAAAATCAAGCATTGATGTTTGCTCAAAGGAAACAATGGGACATCTGTGGACATGTGTTAGCTCTCTTGGTTTTTGGTGTTGTTTTATTGCCAAAGAATATTGACTATGTTGATCCTACTGCTATTCATGCTTTCACTTCTTTTAGGCTTTTTGACAAAGATCCAACTCCGACTATCCTCGCTAACATTTACTATGCTATTCATATGAGGTATGAAAGAAAGAGAGGAGTGTTAGTCTGTTGCGTTCATTTGCTCTATTCTTGGTTGACTTCCCATCTCTACAAAGCTAGTTGCTTTATCAAAGAATTAACTAGGAACGATTGGTCTCAAAAATTAAGGGCTCTTAAAGCGGACTCTATTCTATGGTATGCAAGAAAATTAAATTCAGATAAGATCATTTACAAATGCGGAGAATTCAACAATGTGCCGTTAATAGGAACTCTTGGTTGTATTAATTATAATCCTAATTTAGCACTACGTCAATTGGGTCATTCCATGGATAAAGAACCTTCCGAGCAACGTACAAAAGAATTGATTTTGCATGATAACGGGAAAGGTGAGCCAAGGACGTGGAAGAAGGTAATTCAAGCTTGGAGTAGTGTTCATAGAAGAGATTTTGGGCCAAAGAATGCGATTGCAAAGGAACCTTACACCACATGGGTTCAAGAAAGAGTTAAGAAAGTATTGCTTCCTTTTGTTGTGGATCCCGCCTACAAGCCAGATTCTCCTGATCCTGTTCCTTTATCCATCGAAGAGATAGAAGGAATTAGGGCTGCCCTAGAGGCGTCCCGAAAGGAGAAAGAGAAATTAGAACTTGATTTGCATCAGCTTACTAATGAAAGGAGCCAACTACGCTTTGACCTTAAAGAGAAAAATCAAGAACTCCAAGCGATGAAAGAAGAAAATGATAGGCAAAGAAGTAAAAGAAAGCGTGCAACTGAAGGGTATTTAAGTGCTAACTTTAATTTAGAGGCTCATGATGAGAGGTTGGAGCAAGCTAATACGGAAATTGCAAGGTGGAGAAGGCGTTATGAGAAGGCTTCCCATGACAAAGCAGAATCTGAGAAAAATCTGGAAGCTGTAATCTTTGAATTAACTGATAGGACTAAAGATCAAGAGGATGAAATAAGGAATCTCAAATATGATCTTCAAGAAGCCCTCAATGCTGGACAACAAGAGCACGCAAGAAGATTAACCACGGAAGAAGAACTCTTACAGCGTACTGGTGAGTACGAAAGAGCATTTCAAGCTATGGTATCACTTCGGGAAGTGTTCATGAGAGAAAAAGAGATACACGAGGCAGCCTTGAACGAAAGAGACTATTGGAAAAGACAATACACAATCGTTTCTACAGCTTACGAGCATGTGAGCATGGTTCCTAAGATGCTTGAAGACTATGAGAAATGTCGCGATGATTATGATAAGCTAGTCTTCTTGTGTAATGATCTAATCCTGGATATTCCAAAAAGTTTGGAAAGAGCAGAATCCTCTCCCATTATCCTTCCTAAAGTCGTCAAAGAGTTTATGGAGCTTTGTAGGAGCATGGTGGACAAGTTCAAAGAAGACATCCAAAGGCGTTCTTAGCTTTATGTTATTTCCTTGTTGCTTTTATTTCAAGTACTTTTAATTTAATTTATTTTGAGTATTTTAATTTCAGTTTCCTTTTCCTTTTTGTAAACCAACAATGAAGTTTTTTTTTTAATGTTTCCTTTCAATAAAGTGTGTTTCTTTTTCGTTACTCATCGTTTCTATAAATATTCACCAACCTTGTTTACATCTCTAAAAAAAAAAAAACATATGTGTATATACATGTACAAAAAAAATATATGTAAAAAAAATATATATATATATATATATATATATATATATACATAATACATATGTGCAAAAAAAAAAAGAAAAAAGTACATGTATAAATAAAAGAAAAAGAGAAGAATAAAAATAATATATAAATATATATGTGTATTATAATAGTGTGGATAAGACATAAACATTGCATAACCATATCATTCATAGCATGCATATCATATTTATTTTTCAAAACATTAAAGCAAAAAACTATCTTCATCTCCAGTCGCACCATTGCAACTCAACCACAAATCAAGACCAGAGCTCAGAAGAGGAAAGCAATGGAACAATTGGAACAGAACCAAGCCGCCCTTCGTGAGGAAATGACCCAGCTGAAAGGTACTGTTGAAGACCTCAAGGGAGGAATGGCCCAAATGCTGAGCTTCATGAAAGACCTTAAAGATAAGCAAGACAAGGCTAAGGAGGTTCAGGATCAGTATGAGGAGATACCTCAGGATGGCAACCCATTGTTAGGGTATGTACGAGGCCACGACCCTCACAAAACAAATGCTCACGCATCTAAAAAGGTCACTACGACCCAGGAAGAGGGAGAGGCTTCTCGAGAAGGGTTTATTCCTACTGCTCAGAAAGAAGGGACATCTCGCACAGTTCGCATCCCTATCAACAATCCGCTTAGGGATGAAGAATATCTGGACCTGCAATATGGGGACACCAATGACACAAACCAAGTTCCCCAATCAAAGCTGAACTCCACTAATTCCGGAGAGGATTCTAAGGACAGTGGACAAATCAAGGCACTGGAGGAGAGACTGAAGGCCGTGGAAGGGTATGATGCTTTTGACGTGGATACTTTTGAGATGAGCTTGGTCCCAGATCTAACAATTCCACACAAATTCAAAGTTCCGAACTTTGAAAAATACAAGGGACTCACATGTCCAAGGAACCACTTGCGCATGTATGTGCGAAAGATGGCTGCTTATGCTCATGATCAGAAATTAATGATACACTTCTTCCAGGATAGTTTAAGTGGAGCATCAGTGGACTGGTACATGCAACTGGAAAAGACTAATATCCGAAGCTGGACCGACCTTGCCAATACCTTCCTTAAGCAATACAAGTACAATTTGGATATGGCACCCAATCGGATGCAACTCCAAAATCTGTCGCAAAAGAAGGAAGAATCATTTAAAGAATATGCTCAGAGGTGGAGAGAGATGGCTTCCCGAGTCCAACCTCCCTTGTTGGAAAAAGAACTGGTAGATATTGTCATACCCCAATTTTTGACCTAAGATACCACCTCATATCATTGCATATGCATCATTTGCATCTCTAACAAATTGCATAGTTTGTGTTTGCTACTTGTGACTCAGTAGGGATTTAATCAAGAAATCACTCATCAGTACAAGCAACAATCAACTAGGGTTTTGTTCTCCCTTCACCTCAAATGAATCATCTTCATCAATAATCAACATTTGGTCCTCAGAGATTCATTTCAGCAAGCTCAAAGGCTCTAAATCGACTGAGATAGGGTTTTGACTGAAGATAGCATACTCCTGACTTTTGCTCAGAATTTGATCTAATAACTTGGGACATGACCTCAAGACCCCAAGTGCATCATTTTGACCTAATCCATTGGCTCATAACATCTCCTACACAAAGATTGATCAGATAAATCCTCAGATCAGGGTTTTGAACTATCAGGGACTGAAATCAGGGATCACATTTGGGAAACCCTAAAAATCCCCAGGGAGTCAATCAAAGATTTCAATCATCCTCAAATAATCCCTATGACAATATACAATGGAAATTACATCTCAATTCAAGATCCACAGTCATCAATTTCATCAGGTCGACAATTAGGGTTTTGACCTAATTCACTGAATAACTGACTTTTTAATCAGGACATGGTGCCACAACTCAAACCATGGCTCAATATCCTCTAATGCTCCAATGTGATCCATTCATACCATCCATTTGGTGAGGATAGCCTGTTTCATTTGAAATCTCCAGAAACGCGATTCGTCTGAAAAAGTCAACTGTACAAGATCACCTTTGACTTTTGGGGAATTTTGGTCAACCATGACTTTTGAAGTTTTAAATCATCAATATATGATATGAGAAGTCATTTGATCAAGAAAAATCAAGAAAATCAATCAAGAATCAAAAAGTCAAAAGTTTGATTTTCCATACTTAGAAAAATTTCTAAGTGTTTTTCATGGTTTTTTCCAAACTTTGAAAGGGAATTTCTCAAAATTTCACCTACAAACTGAAAAAAACTCCCAACATGAAAGTTGTAGATTTTGATCCAATAAACAACTTTGACACATATAATTTTTTTCCATAAGATCAACCATTTAAGAGATATGGAGCTTCAAAGTTGACATCTTTTGAAAGTTTCACTTAAAACTTCATTTTCTTCAAAGTTCATGGATCTTTTTCACCCACTTCCTTAAGGATCTTGAAGAAACTTTCAACTAGGGTTTTGAAGTGTGTAATATGAGCTTTCCAAAATGTCCAAGAGCATGAAAAAATATGGAGCATAGCTATGGTTTTGAATTTTGCAATTAGAGGTCATTATGCATGAAATTACAAGCCATTTTCACTAAGTTCAATACTATATGGCCTATAATTCAAGTGATGACACACCAAAGCAATGATTGAATGATATTTTTCTGATTTGAGATCAGAATGGAAAGAGATAAGAAGCTTAGAGAAATAACCATGGTTAAGTCACTTTAACCATATGCATTAAATGGTAAGATTCCTTTCTATCTCCAAATGCCAAATCATCACTTCTTGAAGCAAGTTGCAAAGTTCTGAGTTCAGAACTCTTGGCCTATAAATAGAGGTCCAAACTTCATTGCAAATCACACCAAAACCTCACAATTATAGGTTTTCTCTCTTCTTTCTTGAATTACAAGTCATGTGTTTCAAAGTGAGGTAGAAAACTCAACCTCCAAACCTTGCAAATTCTGAACAAAGTGATGCTTCCCACAACTTCTAAATGTCATATATGATGTGTCTGAATCACTCATACACCCCAAAACACCTGAAAACTCAAAATCATCATCTCACCTCCAAATATGCATAACATGAGACTTATCATGCCAATTTTTGTTCAGGCTCAATTCTGTCCAAACTACCACTTCTAACATCATCCATATATCACATATGAACTATCCAATCCATCACATATAGCCAATAACCTCAGAATCATCAAATTCGATTCACTCTTGAAGCTTATGCAGATCGGGTACCATGGCCATGCCCAGATGAATTCAGATGGTTCCAAGCATCCAGACACCTTCCATAAGGTTCATTGAAGCTATCCAGATCATCAAACAACTTCTGTAACACCTCCAAGCAAGAATTCGATTCTCAGTTGTGCCGTTTTTAAGGTAAGTGCTCATGAACTTCAAATTCATACTTCCACGCATCATAAATGAAATGTGAGCATACCATCTTGTTTCTGCACCTATGAGGATCATTAACCCTCAATCAATTGCATCATAACTTGCACATACACGATTTCACATTGAATTTCAGTTCTAGGGTTCTTCATGTTCATGCGAAAATTGACCCCTTTTGAGCAAAAATAAATGAATTCTGAGATCACCATCATGTTCCTTGTGAAAAACCGAGTGAGATAGACCCTTTGCTTGATCAAAACAACACAGTTTTAGAGATTTTCAAATTTCAGTTGGAGGGTTGTTCTTGGCGCGTTTTTGGTTCAAAGGATTTCTGGAAATTGATTTAAAATATAATTAATTCAACGCGTGTATATTACAAGCCACAAGCGTGGCTCAGTTGGCTTTTGTTTTGAGTAGTGACCTCAGGGTCACGAGTTCAAGTCCCTATGGGACCAAACCCTTCTTTTTTATCACTATTTCTCTTCATTTTCTTCACAACTTCAACCATTAATTTAACCAATCAAATTAACTCATTTTTTATTCATTTTTTGCACACTTCTCATTTAATATACATATTTTATGAATACCAAAAAAAATCATCAAAAAAGATTTATTTAATACATTTTTAAATAGGTTTAAAATGACATGTTTTAAGTGTTTTTTAATACTTTAAAATATTATTTTTCATTTGATTTTCAAACTTAATCACTTGTAAATATTTTTTGAAGTAAACCCTAATCATCTAAGTGTTAATTAAGTATAATCTTTTTGCTCATCATTGATTAAATTAACTTCTTTCAAAATTCAAATCGTTTTGAGACGAGCGATCGCGATTCTTTTTCAAAACGATAAACCACTTCTTTTTGATTAAAACTTTTTGATTGATCAATTGATTTTCAAAACGAAGTGGGGCCTCTCGAATATTAGAGAGTGTAAGTCCCATTTCTTTTCTTTTTGTACAGTTTTTTTCAAAACAATAAAACTTCTTCAAAATAAAATCTTTTCAAACAATTTTCAAATCATCTTCAAAACAACAAAACTTCAAAGAAACTTCAAAACTTTTCAATAAAACATGGGCCTCCACGTAGGTATAAGCCCCAAGCCCTTTTGTACATACCCACTCCAGTACATGAAATTAGGTATTTCATTGTACGCCTTTTGTACATATCTCGATCAGTTTGATTTTTAACTTTGAAATACAAACCAAAAATGAAGGTTTCTTTAAATCTTCCCAAAAAATACCATGGGCCTCCATGTAGGTATAAGTCCCAAGCCCCTTTGTAAATACGTGTTTACATAGCTTTTGAATAAACTCAAGAGGGCCTCTCCCCGAGGATGAGTCCCGAGCCCCCGTGTATACAAATGGATCATGCTTACAGGTATATTTCCTTCATAAACTCCATTATATACACACACTTTGTCATATATAACTGTTCATATAACTGTTCATATTTGTTCATGTACTTGTGCATATTTGTTCGTACTTGTTCATGTTTGTGATTGTGTTATATGCTTATTCAACTTAGTACAACACTAGGTTCCCCATAGCCTCCTATTGGGCTTCGTGCAAAGAATCTCCACTAGTTTAGGTTAGGACATAGAGTATGGTTTCCCGGTGAAATCGCTCTAAGAGCTCAAACCAACTATACCATGCCTCCCCTTGGGCTTTGTACAAACGAGTGACCCTCCCATAGCCTCCTCTTGGGCTTACAATGCAAGGACCCTGGATTGTCCCTCCCATAGCCTCCTCTTGGGCTTACAATGCAAGGACCCTCGGATAGCCTCCTCTTGGGCTTCGTACAAGGACCCACGGGCTTCTTATAAGCATCCCAAATATCCAAAACAAATACCCTAGGAGATTAGACATTTTTCATCTCTATGCTAGGAGTATCTCTTCTATATCATCACAAACAATCAATCAATCAATCAATCAAACTTTTTTGCCACAAGGCTGGCTAATCAATCAAACTGTTTTACCACCGTACTGGATGATTAATCAAAGTTTTTGTCACAAGGCTGACTTCATTGAAACTTTTGCCACAAGGCTGGCTGATTAATCAAAGTTTTTGTCACAAGGCTGACTTCATTGAAACTTTTGCCACAAGGCTGGTTAAACAAACAAAAATCAAACAGATGTATGTGATGATATAGATTATATACATCTAGCATTTAGACGACATTTGTCTATTTTTCTTTGCTTCCACTAGCATAAGTGGGAACTACGATTGCTCTGACTTTCTCAACATCCCTTTGAGAATACGTAGGCACAAGGTCGATCCTTGGCGAGCAAAACAAAATAAAAAAAACCATTCAAACCTTAGCACCCGTAGACCCCGAGCTACAGATGCTCTGATTCCCTCTAAGGGATATGTATGCAGAGGATCGCGATGATCTTTGCGAGCATAATCAAACAAACACCTTAGGTCCCACCTATTTCACAAGAACCTCTCAATAACATGGAATGAAAAACAAAGCAAAGAAACCTATAGAGTACTATAGATACGTTGGGTGCTAATACCTTCCCTTCGTATAACCAACCCTCTTACCCAAGATCTCTCCCCCCACTTTTAGGTTATTGCAGCTTTTTTCCTTTTCCTCCTTTGGAAACAATAAAAAGTTTGGTCGGTACAAAAGAAAAATCATTTTTTATGAGCATTCGAGCCCAAAGAAGGCATCAGGTGTCTCATCCCACAAAAAAAAAAAGAGGAACAAAACGGTTTTTCGCCCGCGACAGAAAAATGGCGACTTCACTGGGGACCATCTTTTTATTGTTTCCAAAGGAAGGGTTAATTCTTTTTGCTTTATTTTTCATTTCATTTTTGTTATATGTGTGGTTCTGGTTCTGTTACTTGTGTGGTTCTGTTACAAGTGATACATTATGGACAAATCCTAACCCGGATTAAGTACACATAAGAAATTAGGTGGAGGGTATAGTCATGTGCAGGCGCACGTGAGAATCCTTCCGCTCAGTGGAGGTTCCTTGTTGGTAATATATGTTTAGCATGTTTCGTAGCGAAGACATTATTACTTTCATTGAACTGTAGAAGCTGAGAGACCGTAGAACCCCAACCCATCCTGGCCTTATTAGGTTGTGGTGCAGAAACTATTCAGGTGAAGACTTGGATTAGTTGTCATGCGGAGAACCACACTCAGACGAGTTTTTCTTGAGAATATTACTGGCTCATGAGTTTAATTGTGGAAGGCCGGTAATATCCGAAAGAAAAATGTAGACTCTGACGTATCAGTAGAACATGTCATGCAGGTGATTAACTAGATCTATCCCATTTTTGGTTCTCTGACCTCATGCTCGTGACTTTGGACCTTTGAACCTATGCGTTACCATGTTTGTGTTACCATGTTTGTGTTACCATGTATGCGTTACCATGTTCGCGTTACCCTGTTTGCGTTACCATGTTTGTTTCACCATGTTTGAATATGTGGCATCCACGCATCCATGCATTCATACATTCATTAAAAAACCCATCTTTTTCCATAAAAAAACATGATTTTTCCAAAAAATTTAGAGAATTTTCTTTGCAAACATTATAGGATTAAGTTATGGAAAAAAGGTATACCAAAAAGTACGGTTTCAAAGCGCCTGATGTAGAAAGACTGATAGAGTTAGCATCTTCTGTACAAGATCCTTCTAATTTTAGGAAAAGTTATGGAAAGCTTTTGCCTATTTTGAACACTCATGTTGATGAAGGACTTCTCAAAACTCTGGTTCAGTTCTATGATCCCGTCTACCGTTGTTTTACCTTTCCGGACTACCAGTTGGTACCGACCTTGGAAGAATATGCCAATCTTTTAGGTATTCCTGTGTCTGACAAAATACCCTTCAATGGTTTGGAAGCCATTCCTAAGTCACACGTCATTGCATCAAGTATCCACATGAAAAAGTCTGAAGTAGAAAGTAATTGGACTACCAAAGGAAACCTCCCGGGTTTAACCTCACACTTCCTGATAAAGAAAGCCTTTGATTTCATCGAAACTGGTAGCATGATAGCTTTTGAAGCTATACTAGCCTTGCTCATCTATGGGTTGGTTCTGTTTCCCAATGTCGACAACTTTGTTGATATCAATGCCATAAAGATCTTTCTGATTGGAAATCCTGTTCCGACTTTACTTGGTGACATGTATTTCTCTGTCCATCATAGGAATCGCCAAGGCGGTGGAATCATTGTATGTTGTGCACCTTTGTTGTTCAAATGGATTGTTTCACACTTACCTGAGTCTCCTATTTTCACGGAAAACCGAGAAGGTTTGCGTTGGCCTCGAAGACTTATGTCTCTTACTAATAATGATATTCGTTGGTATACCTTGGCTCGCTGTGGTACAGAAACCATTGAAAGTTGTGGAGAGTTCGCCAACGTACCCCTCATTGGTACACAAGGAGGAATTAACTATAATCCGGTCCTAGCCCGACGACAACTCGGGTATGCAAATTCAGTTAAACCTGTTGGTCCCTCAGTGGAAGGATACTTTTACCGAGAAGGGGATAATCCTAAAAAATTGAAAGCAAGAATGATGAGAGCTTGGTACGACGTCCGATGGAAAGAAAAAGGTGAGGAAAGAAATTGCATTGCCATGGACGCCTACACCTGCTGGGTAAAGAAAAGAGCCAAGGAGTTCCAAATGCCTTATGCTTATGAAAAACCCATGTTTCCGGCAGTATCTCAACGACCCAACATTCCAGCTATGGAGGAATACCAACGCACTTTGGCTAAAATGAGGACAGAAAAAGATGCTTGGGAAGAAAAGTTTCGTAGCACTGAGGTGGAAAATAGAAAGTTGAAGAAAAGAGTGAAAGATCACGAAGAAACTCTCTATTATCAAGATGGATGGCTCATGAGTAAAGATGAGAAGATTCGTCAGAAAGACGCTGCAATCAAGAGGTATATCAAAGAAAGCAAGAAAAATCTTGAAGGCTCGACAAGCAACGCTCCGACTCCTGGTGATTGGAAGAATGTTGTTGACAAGCTGAGAGCTGAAAAGGCCGAATTGAAAGCTTACTATGGGAAAAAAATCATGAAGCTCAAGCTGCACAATGCATTTGGTTCTTCGTCTGATGAAGATGCTTAGGATTTGTTTAGCTTTTTTTTATTTATCATTTGCTTTTGTAAGGAGCTACGCTCCAATGTTGTAACATTTCCCATTATTGCAATAAAAAAATAAAAAAAATGAATGAATAAAAGATTTGTTTATGTTCAAATGTTTGCAAGGAAATAATCTTTAAAATATTTGGAAAAAATCATAAATTTCTTTTTGCATACATCATTCTGCATATCGAGTCTGTTGTATAGAGTCTTATCTTTTGGATATTTCTCCAATAGATCGTCAAGCTGTCGCGTCTCAAAGTTTCTCGACCGCGCTCGCAATCAGATCACAGATACAATACTCGTTCAAGCAGAAGAAGAGTAATGGAACACTCTGAACAAGAGAATATTGAGCTTCGTGGTACAGTGACCACTCTTCAGGAAAAGTTGGAAAGTCTCACTACTTTGGTTGACTCCTTGATGGCCGCACAGAATCAGCCGCCGCCACCCAACAGCCAAGCGACGGTAACATCTGAAGTCACTACTCCGGTTTCTACAGTTGCATTCGGTATTCCATCTTTCTCCATGCCAGAAGGTTGGGGCCCGCCTTTCAGCTTTGGTACAGGATTTCGTCATAATTTTTCTGGGGTTCAAACAACTACAACTGAAGCGCCTGCTGCACAAGGTTCGGCTTTTATTCCACATTCAGGGGTAACTTTTTCCCAAATCACTATGGCACTTTCTCAACCCACTATGACGGTTCCGACCCCTACGGTTCACACTGTTCCTTATGACGGTAATGAGATTTATCATGATCAGGGTGATAGCACGAATCAGCGTAACCTTGTGGAAGATCTCCAAGAGCAGTTCAACAAGATTCAGTTGGAAGTTAAAGCTATCCGTGGAAAAGATTTGTTTGGAAAAAATGCTCAGGAGCTATGTTTGGTTCCCAGTGTACAAATACCGGCTAAATTCAAGGTTCCTGACTTTGAGAAATACAAAGGTAGTTCTTGTCCACAAAGTCATCTTGTGATGTATGCCAGAAAGATGTCTACTTATGCAGATAATCATCAGTTGCTTATCCATTACTTTCAAGACAGTTTGACTGGTGCCGCACTGAAGTGGTACACAGGCTTGGATAGCACCAATATTCGGACTTTCAATGACCTAGGTGAGGCCTTTGTCCGACAATACAAGTATAACTCGGACATGGCTCCGGACAGAGATCAGCTTCGGTCCATGGCTCAGAAAGACCATGAAGCTTTCAAAGAATATGCCCAACGATGGAGAGAAACCGCTGCTCAGATTAATCCACCGTTAAAAGAGAAAGAGATGACAAAGATCTTTTTGAATACTCTCAGTCCATTTTATTATGAACGCATGATTGCTAGTGCTCCAAGTGATTTCACCGAAATGGTAAACATGGGTATGCGTTTAGAGGAAGGAGTCCGAACAGGACGTTTGACTAAAGAAGGTGGATCTTCAAGTGGAACCAAAAAGTTCGGAAGTGGTTTCCCAAAGAAGAAAGAACAAAGTGTTGACATGGTATCCCAAGGGAGGCCAAGAGGAAATGTCAATCGTCAGCGACAGGTAGCTGCTATTGCACCAGTCGTTAATACCGCACCGAATCCGGGGTTTACTCCGCAGTTTCAACAACAACAGCCTCGACCACAGGCTCAGCAGTTAAACAATAATCAGAATCGTGTACAAAAAGCTCCACAGTTCGATCCGATTCCAATGACCTACACAGAACTGTACCCTGCTTTGATTGAAAGAGGTCTTGTTCAAACTAAAGCACCACCACCAGTACCTGAGAAACTTCCATGGTGGTACAAAGCTGAGGTCTCATGCCCTTATCATCAAGGAGCACCTGGCCATGATCTTGAGCATTGCATAGCTTTGAAATATGAAGTCCAGAGGTTGGTTAGGTCTAATCTCCTCTCTTTCAGAAATTTGAATCCTAATGTGCAAGCAAATCCGCTGCCCAATCATGGAGGGCATGTTGTAAACATGGTATATGGATGTCCTGGCCAATACCGAGTCTATAATATCAATTTCTCAAGAGCCGATTTGGTACAAATGTATGCCACTCTCTGTCGGGGGCCGAATTTTCGCCAGCATCAATACGATTCCTGTAGAATATGTTGTGTGGATCCTCACGGGTGTTCGATTGTGAGAAGAGATCTCCAAGTTTTGCTAGATAATGGTACTATTGAGATCTACAGAAATAGGGATGAAAATGAAGTTAACATGATAGGATGTTATCCGCATGAGCTTTTAGTCTCAGATATCAACTCGGAAATGCCTACAGTTAACGTCATCGTTCCTCATTTCAACATGCCCGAACGCATAGAAGTTACTTACAACAAGCCAAAGGTTCCTATTGCTCCTTTAATCATTTGTCTACCTGGACCTGTTCCTTATGACTCTGACAAGGCAGTTCCATACAAATACAATGCTACAATGATAAAGAATGGACAAGAAGTTCCTCTGCCTACTCTTTCATCTGTTGTAAACATTGCTGATGTGAGTCGTGTAACAAGAAGTGGACGTGTGTATACTCCACTACCTTCGAAGCAGCCTAGTACTCCTGTAACTGGGCAAAATCCTGTTAATACACCAGTGGGGAATCCTGTGGAGACTCCTGTTAGTAATACAAACACTGATGTTGGTCAATCCAGTGGAACCAATGTCAATCCTGACTTTGATGAAATTTTGAAACTTATCAAAAGAAGTGAATACAAAATTGTGGATCAGCTTATGCAGACTCCTTCAAAAATCTCAATACTTTCATTGCTGTTGAATTCAGAAGCCCACAGGGAAGCCCTGATGAGAGTTTTGGATCAAGCTTTTGTAGATCATGATGTGACTGTTGACCACTTCGATGGGATAATAGCCAACATAACAGCTTGTAACAATTTAAGCTTCTGTGATGAAGAACTCCCCGAGGAGGGTAAAAATCACAATCTTGCTTTGCACATTTCTATGAACTGTCAGTCAGACTCTTTGTCCAATGTGTTGGTAGACACCGGATCTTCCTTGAATGTGATGCCAAAGACGACTCTTGCTCGCTTGTCTTACCAAGGAATGCCTATGAAGTTCAGTGGTGTAGTTGTCAAAGCATTTGATGGATCGCGAAAATCTGTTATCGGTGAAGTCAATCTTCCCATGACAAATGGTCCACATACATTTCAAATCACCTTCCAGGTCATGGACATACAAGCTGCTTATAGCTGCCTGTTAGGATGACCATGGATCCATGAAGCAGGGGCAGTAACTTCTACGCTCCATCAAAAGTTAAAATTTGTAACAAATGGAAAATTGGTAACGATAAGTGGAGAACAAGCCTTGATGGTGAGTCATTTATCCAATTTCTCTTTCATCAGTGCTGATGATGTGGAAGGAACTCAGTTCCAAGGTCTCTCATTAGAAGACGAGTCTTCCAAAAGGAAAGCATCAATTTCTTCATATAAAGAGGCAGTAAAAGTAGTGAAAGATGGAACTACCACTGGCTGGGGGCAAGTTTTGATCCCTACCAAGAATGAAACCAGAGCAGGTCTCGGATGTTCACCAATGTTCTCAAACTGCACCAAGAAGGATGAAACCCTTCGTCCGATCAAAGAAACATTCATTAGTGGAGGATTCCTTAACCCAATTCCTCAAGAGGTTAATGTCCTTATCGAAGAATGCATCGAAGAAGGTCGCTCCGATGATGAAGAAGAATGGAAATGTTATCTCAATGACTCAGGATATATATCTCAGGAAGAACCATATCCTCCTTCGGAGAAACCCAAAGGCAATGAAACTGAGCCTATTCCTGCAGAGATCTGGGACACCTTGGGACAACCAAGTGGAAAATTTGATTACATGGTGAAATATACTGCGCCTGAAAGTTCAAAAATTGCGATTGAGGATATCCAACCAACTGGATGGGGAGATTCCTTTGAATATAATAGTCAACCAGAAGAGGTTTATCAGCCCTGTCAATTTTCTCAGCAGCCTGAAATTACTGGAGATTTCGGATTCAATGCATCTGCCAAGGTTAACAATCCTGAAGATGGTTATTATCACATAAATGCCATTTTTGAAGATGAAGGGGAAGATGGTCCCGCAACTGACTCGGAAAGTGTCGCTGACAATGAGTCTCTTCATCCTGAAGACTGGGAAATACATCCTGAAAATTCTGAAGATTGTGACTCATCTTATGCTCTTCAAGAAGTAGAAGAAGACCGTTTCAACTCTACAAAGAACAAGGTTGACAAACCAGGACCTTCAAATCCTGCTCGACCAGCGGTCAATGTCAATGCTGAAGATAATTCTGAGGAGAATTTTCCTGAATACGTAATGCACAGAGGAGTTCGTTGTTACTGGAAAGCTGTCGACGTTCCAAATGTTGTTCGCCGCTCAAAGTAATCACCTCGCTGTTATTTTGACCTCCTGCCTTGCCCAAAGCAGAGAGATGTTTTATAGGGCTTTGCTTTTAAATATTCCGCCCAAATAACTTTGTGTATAGGGCTTTGTTTTAAAAGTTTCCCTCTTTGTCCTGCCCAAGACAAATGAGTTTGTGTTTAGGGCTTTGTTTCAAAAATGAATCATAAATAAAGTGTCATTTTGAATTCCCTACATTATATGTTTTATTTTTGCTTTTTCTGGAAATGGTAATCCTAAAAAACCAAAAAAATAAAAAAAAAACTTTTTCAAAAAAAATCTGCATACACTCCTGCATTCATAAATTTTCTGAAATAGATATAAATCACATGTGCAGATTTACTATTGATAAACCCATTGAATGCAATAACCCTATGCCCTCTCCCAACTTTGAGTTTCCTGTGTTCGAAGCCGAAGAAGAGGAAGAAGAGGAGATCCCGGACGAGATCTCTCGATTACTTAAGCACGAGGAAAGAGCCATTCTGCCTCACAAAGAGCCTTTAGAAAAGATCAACTTGGGTTCTGAAGAAGACAAAAAAAAAAGTGACCATTGGATCGCTGCTTGATGCTGATATCAAGAGTAAGTTGACAGACCTTCTCAAAGAATATGTTGACGTGTTCGCCTGGTCCTACCAAGACATGCCTGGGTTGGATACCAATATTGTTCAGCATTACTTGCCATTGAAGCCAGAATGTCCGCCAGTTAAGCAGAAATTGCGAAGGACTCACCCTGATATGGCTAACAAGATCAAAGTGGAAGTTCAAAAACAGCTCGACGCAGGTTTTCTTGTCACCTCAGAATATCCTCAATGGTTGGCTAACATAGTGCCAGTTCCGAAGAAAGATGGCAAAGTCAGAATGTGTGTTGACTACCGTGACCTGAACAAGGCCAGTCCAAAAGATGATTTTCCATTACCACATATCGACATGTTGGTTGATAACACCGCTAAGTTCAACGTCTTTTCCTTCATGGACGGGTTCTCTGGTTATAATCAGATTAAGATGGCTCCTGAAGACATGGAGAAGACATCTTTCATCACCCCATGGGGTACCTTTTGCTACAAAGTGATGCCGTTTGGATTAAAGAATGCCGGCGCAACTTACCAAAGGGCAATGACTACTCTCTTTCATGACATGATGCATAAAGAAATTGAAGTTTATGTGGACGACATGATAGCCAAGTCCAGCACAGAAGAAGAACATATTGAATACCTTTTGAAGTTGTTTCAACGACTAAGGAAATATCAGCTTCGCTTGAATCCTAACAAATGTACTTTTGGGGTTAGATCTGGAAAACTCTTGGGTTTCATTGTCAGCCAAAGAGGTATTGAAGTAGATCCCGACAAAGTCAGAGCTATTCAAGAGATGCCTGCACCAAAGACTGAAAAGCAAGTAAGAGGATTTCTCGGACGATTGAACTATATCTCCAGATTTATCTCTCAGATGACTGCTACTTGTGGGCCGATTTTCAAGCTTCTCCGCAAAGATCAAGGGGTTGTATGGACTAAAGATTGCCAGAAAGCGTTCGACAGTATCAAAGAGTACCTGTTAGAACCACCAATATTGATTCCTCCAGTTGAAGGAAGACCATTAATCATGTACCTTACCGTGTTGGAAGAATCCATGGGTTGTATGCTTGGACAGCAAGATGAAACCGGTAAGAAGGAGCATGCCATCTATTACTTGAGTAAGAAATTCACAGACTGTGAGTCTCGTTACTCCATGCTCGAAAAAACATGTTGTGCTTTGGCCTGGGCTTCAAAACGTCTCCGCCAGTACATGATCAACAATACTACTTGGTTAATCTCCAGAATGGATCCGATCAAGTACGTCTTTGAAAAGCCTGCCTTAACAGGAAGGATTGCCCGATGGCAAATGCTGCTATCTGAGTATGACATTGAATACCGTGCTCAAAAAGCAGTCAAAGGAAGCATTCTCGCCGATCATTTGGCGCATCAACCAATTAATGAATATCAATCTCTCAAGTTTGACTTTCCTGATGAAGATGTCTTGTACTTGAAGATGAAAGATTGTGACGAGCCATTACCTGAAGAAGGTCCTGAGCCTGGATCAAGATGGGGCCTAATTTTCGACGGAGCAGTAAACGCTTTTGGCAATGGAATTGGGGCAATCATCATCACTCCCAAGGGTACTCATATCCCGTTCTCCGCCAGATTGCTATTTGATTGCACCAACAACATCGCAGAATATGAAGCTTGTATCATGGGTCTCGAAGAAGCCATTGACTTAAGGATCAAGATCCTAGACATATATGGACATTCAGCCCTCGTGATCAACCAAATCAAAGACAAATGGGAAACTTTCCACCCTGGCTTGATTCCTTACAGAGATTATGCAAGACGTCTGTTGACTTTCTTCAACAAGGTTGAATTGCATCATATACCTCGAGATCAGAATCGAATGGCAGACGCTTTAGCTACTCTATCTTCCATGTTCAAAGTCAATCACTGGAATGATATGCCTACAGTCAGAATCACGCGCCTTGAAAGGCCTGCCTATGTGTTTGCAACTGAAGCAGTCATCGATGATAAACCGTGGTTTCACGACATCAAACGCTTCCTTCAAACTCAAGAGTACCCGCTTGGGGCATCAAACAAAGATAAGAAAACTCTAAGGAGACTTTCTGGCAGTTTCTTCCTGAATGGAGATGTGCTATACAAAAGAAACTTCGACATGGTTTTGCTCAGATGCGTGGATAGACACGAAGCAGACATGTTAATGCATGAAGTGCATGAAGGGTCCTTTGGAACTCATTCAAACGGGCATGCAATGTCCAAGAAAATGTTAAGAGCAGGATACTATTGGTTGACAATGGAATCTGACTGTTATAAACACGTGAAGAGATGTCACAAGTGCCAGATCTATGCAGATAAGATCCATGTGCCACCGACTCTACTCAATGTTCTCTCATCTCCGTGGCCTTTTTCCATGTAGGGTATCGACATGATTGGAATGATCGAGCCGAAAGCTTCAAACGGTCATCGTTTCATCTTGGTAGCTATTGATTACTTCACCAAATGGGTCGAAGCAGCATCTTACGCCAATGTTACAAGACAAGTGGTTGTGAGGTTTATCAAGAATAACATCATTTGCCGATATGGTATTCCCAGCAAGATCATTACTGACAATGGTTCAAACTTGAACAATAAAATGATGAAAGAATTGTGTGAGGAATTCAAGATTGAGCATCATAACTCTTCTCCTTACAGACCAAAAATGAACGGCGCCGTCGAAGCTGCCAACAAGAACATTAAGAAGATCATCCAGAAAATAGTCATCACTTACAAAGACTGGCATGAAATGCTGCCATTTGCTTTACATGGGTACCGTACTTCAGTGCGTACTTCAACAGGGGCAACCCCTTTTTCTCTAGTATACGGCATGGAAGCTGTGCTCCCCGTAGAAGTTGAAATCCCATCAATGAGGGTCCTCATGGAGACTAAGTTATCAGAGGCTGAATGGTGTCAAAGCAGATACGATCAGTTAAACTTAATCGAAGAAAAACGTATGACTGCTCTATGTCATGGACAGTTATACCAAGCAAGGATGAAACAAGCCTTCAACAAAAAGGTTCGACCTCGTGAATTTCAAGAAGGCGACCTCGTGCTTAAAAAGATCTTGTCTTTTCAACCAGATTCTAGGGGCAAATGGTCTCCTAATTACGAAGGCCCGTATGTTGTCAAAAGAACATTTTCTGGCGGCGCCATGACTCTTGCAACCATGGATGGTGATGAACTCTCACATCCTGTGAACGCCGATGCAGTCAAGAAATACTTTGTCTAAAAAATACAAAAGAACAGCTCGGTAAGTTGAAAACCCGCAAAGGGCGACTTAGGCAAAAATGAGCGTCTCGGTGGACTGAAAACCCGAAAGGGCGGTCCAGGCAAAAATTAGAGACAATAAACAGAAAAATTCATCCTGGTAGATTGAAAACCTGAAAGGGCAATCTAGGCAAAAAATTAGGGATTAATGACAAAGTAACTGCATCAGTCCGTACTTCGTCACCTGAAGAGTCTGTACTTCATCAAAGGATCTTCGATCAAATCATCGCCAATCTGAAGCGACAAGCACAGTTGGAACTCAAAATTGTTAGGAGGAATAGTGGTTATTACTTTCAATGTAGCCTTTTCCGCATAATTACCATTTCTAACTTTTGTAAATACTCCATGGAATCACGCCTTTAGCGGGTTTCCATCCTATTAAATAAATTTGAGCCTTGTGCCCATTTGTTTGCAATCTTTAATTTCTTTCAGCTTGCAAAATGACTCTTTAATTGTGTTATTCACTTTTGAAACAAAAAAAGAAAAAATAAGTTTTAAATGAATTTACTTCACTTTTCTTTTTCAAAATAAAAGCGAAATTTTCCTTTGAGTTGTGAACAACGGAAGGAACATCAGCAGTCGTCTCCATAGGATGAACAAAAGGATTCTCCCTGAAAAATTGTTGAGACAACGGTATTCTTGTCCCAGAAAAGAATTCTTGAAGCAATTATCCCCAATGAAGAAGCTCTTCTACCCCCATTGAAGAAGGTCTTTTATCCCCAGTGAAGAAGATTTTCCATCTCCAGTGAGGAGGTTCTTCCATCTCAATAAGAAAAGATGCTTATCTTCCCCAGAGAAGTTTAAAACACACAGCATCATTCATCACTTGTGTTATCTACACCGTGTTGAAGAACATTTGCCAAGTATCTGGTTGTATTGCGACGTCGGTCCTTCTCCAGTATATACTCCTCTGTCTGTCAGTATTGTCAGTATGCATGCTACATTCTTGACATTCATCATTCATACATATTTGCATCATTTATGCATTCTTGCATTTTTCAATATTCACTTGTTCAGGATATATCTATCCTCAAAAAAAAAAAAAAAAAAAAAAAAAAAAAAAGAAGAAAAGAAACAGATATGGGCGTGTCATCTCTCCAAATAGATTGTCACCCATAAGCAAAAAGAACATCTTCTTTCTCCAGTTCCCCACTGAGATCATTCCTCGTGGAAGAAGGTTGCTTTAGTTTCTCCTCTCAAAACGAAGGAGAAAATCCCATTTGAGCTCATTTCTCATGGGTACAAAGTCTTGTTTGACTGTTTCTTTCCAATTCATTCTTGGTTAGAACCCTGTCTTTACCAGAGATTCAAATTCTGATTCCTCAAACAGAGTCGTGAAAAACAAACCATAAACAATAGCCTCATCATCTGAGCAGTTTATGTTTCTTTCAAAAATTTTCCTCTCAAGGAAATCAATCATGAAGACCATTTGACAATCCGGGCCTTATTACTGTTCACAAGGCTGAATAACCAGTAATTTCCCTAGCAAAGTCTCCAGAATCATTTTATCACTCGGCTGATAATTGATCATGTCTTCAAAACCGCTATCACGAGGCTGGTAGTCGGTAACCTTTTGTTCTGGTTATATTATTTAACATGTCTATCACAAGGCTGATAGTCGGTAATATTAACCGAACCTTCGAAACTCTTTTACCTTGTCAAGTCTATCACCATGCTGATAGTCGGTAATACGGTTTCACACCTTCCACCTTCGCATTATTAAACAAGTCTATCCCCAAGCTGATAGTCGATAATGCCGATAGGTAAGCTTTTCTTACAAAGCTATCATTCCCCGGTGAAGCATACACTTGCTTTCCCGAAAAGACAAAACGGATTCTCTTCCTAAAACGGATTGAGACATCCTTCCCGATCTCTTTTCCCCAGTGGAGTCAGTTCTTGATATCCCCTCGGTAAAGATATCCTTGCATCATTCGCAATTTTGGTATCTTAGGTCCAAAATTCGCGTCTTCTGATATTTAAGTCTCTTCCACCCTATCAAAATGAAGATTTTCAATCTTCATGTCTCAGGTTAAAGAAACTTAAATAGGGGCATCTGTCATACCCCAATTTTTGACCTAAGATACCACCTCATATCATTGCATATGCATCATTTGCATCTCTAACAAATTGCATAGTTTGTGTTTGCTACTTGTGACTCAGCAGGGATTTAATCAAGAAATCACTCATCAGTACAAGCAACAATCAACTAGGGTTTTGTTCTCCCTTCACCTCAAATGAATCATCTTCATCAATAATCAACATTTGGTCCTCAGAGATTCATTTCAGCAAGCTCAAAGGCTCTGAATCGACTGAATTAGGGTTTTGACTGAAGATAGCATACTCCTGACTTTTGCTCAGAATTTGATCTAATAACTTGGGACATGACCTCAAGACCCCAAGTGCATCATTTTGACCTAATCCATTGGCTCATAACATCTCCTACACAAAGATTGATCAGATAAATCCTCAGATCAGGGTTTTGAACTATCAGGGACTGAAATCAGGGATCACATTTGGGAAACCCTAAAAATCCCCAGGGAGTCAATCAAAGATTTCAATCATCCTCAAATAATCCCTATGACAATATACAATGGAAATTACATCTCAATTCAAGATCCACAGTCATCAATTTCATCAGGTCGACAATTAGGGTTTTGACCTAATTCACTGAATAACTGACTTTTTAATCAGGACATGGTGCCACAACTCAAACCATGGCTCAATATCCTCTAATGCTCCAATGTGATCCATTCATACCATCCATTTGGTGAGGATAGCCTGTTTCATTTGAAATCTCCAGAAACGCGATTCGTCTGAAAAAGTCAACTGTACAAGATCACCTTTGACTTTTGGGGAATTTTGGTCAACCATGACTTTTGAAGTTTTAAATCATCAATATATGATATGAGAAGTCATTTGATCAAGAAAAATCAAGAAAATCAATCAAGAATCAAAAAGTCAAAAGTTTGACTTTCCATACTTAGAAAAATTTCTAAGTGTTTTTCATGGTTTTTTCCAAACTTTGAAAGGGAATTTCTCAAAATTTCACCTACAAACTGAAAAAAACTCCCAACATGAAAGTTGTAGATTTTGATCCAATAAACAACTTTGACACATATAATTTTTTTCCATAAGATCAACCATTTAAGAGATATGGAGCTTCAAAGTTGACATCTTTTGAAAGTTTCACTTAAAACTTCATTTTCTTCAAAGTTCATGGATCTTTTTCACCCACTTCCTTAAGGATCTTGAAGAAACTTTCAACTAGGGTTTTGAAGTGTGTAATATGAGCTTTCCAAAATGTCCAAGAGCATGAAAAAATATGGAGCATAGCTATGGTTTTGAATTTTGCAATTAGAGGTCATTATGCATGAAATTACAAGCCATTTTCACTAAGTTCAATACTATATGGCCTATAATTCAAGTGATGACACACCAAAGCAATGATTGAATGATATTTTTCTGATTTGAGATCAGAATGGAAAGAGATAAGAAGCTTAGAGAAATAACCATGGTTAAGTCACTTTAACCATATGCATTAAATGGTAAGATTCCTTTCTATCTCCAAATGCCAAATCATCACTTCTTGAAGCAAGTTGCAAAGTTCTGAGTTCAGAACTCTTGGCCTATAAATAGAGGTCCAAACTTCATTGCAAATCACACCAAAACCTCACAATTATAGGTTTTCTCTCTTCTTTCTTGAATTACAAGTCATGTGTTTCAAAGTGAGGTAGAAAACTCAACCTCCAAACCTTGCAAATTCTGAACAAAGTGATGCTTCCCACAACTTCTAAATGTCATATATGATGTGTCTGAATCACTCATACACCCCAAAACACCTGAAAACTCAAAATCATCATCTCACCTCCAAATATGCATAACATGAGACTTATCATGCCAATTTTTGTTCAGGCTCAATTCTGTCCAAACTACCACTTCTAACATCATCCATATATCACATATGAACTATCCAATCCATCACATATAGCCAATAACCTCAGAATCATCAAATTCGATTCACTCTTGAAGCTTATGCAGATCGGGTACCATGGCCATGCCCAGATGAATTCAGATGGTTCCAAGCATCCAGACACCTTCCATAAGGTTCATTGAAGCTATCCAGATCATCAAACAACTTCTGTAACACCTCCAAGCAAGAATTCGATTCTCAGTTGTGCCGTTTTTAAGGTAAGTGCTCATGAACTTCAAATTCATACTTCCACGCATCATAAATGAAATGTGAGCATACCATCTTGTTTCTGCACCTATGAGGATCATTAACCCTCAATCAATTGCATCATAACTTGCACATACACGATTTCACATTGAATTTCAGTTCTAGGGTTCTTCATGTTCATGCGAAAATTGACCCCTTTTGAGCAAAAATAAATGAATTCTGAGATCACCATCATGTTCCTTGTGAAAAACCGAGTGAGATAGACCCTTTGCTTGATCAAAACAACACAGTTTTAGAGATTTTCAAATTTCAGTTGGAGGGTTGTTCTTGGCGCGTTTTTGGTTCAAAGGATTTCTGGAAATTGATTTAAAATATAATTAATTCAACGCGTGTATATTACAAGCCACAAGCGTGGCTCAGTTGGCTTTTGTTTTGAGTAGTGACCTCAGGGTCACGAGTTCAAGTCCCTATGGGACCAAACCCTTCTTTTTTATCACTATTTCTCTTCATTTTCTTCACAACTTCAACCATTAATTTAACCAATCAAATTAACTCATTTTTTATTCATTTTTTGCACACTTCTCATTTAATATACATATTTTATGAATACCAAAAAAAATCATCAAAAAAGATTTATTTAATACATTTTTAAATAGGTTTAAAATGACATGTTTTAAGTGTTTTTTAATACTTTAAAATATTATTTTTCATTTGATTTTCAAACTTAATTCACTTGTAAATATTTTTTGAAGTAAACCCTAATCATCTAAGTGTTAATTAAGTATAATCTTTTTGCTCATCATTGGTTAAATTAACTTCTTTCAAAATTCAAATCGTTTTGAGACGAGCGATCGCGATTCTTTTTCAAAACGATAAACCACTTCTTTTTGATTAAAACTTTTTGATTGATCAATTGATTTTCAAAACGAAGTGGGGCCTCTCGAATATTAGAGAGTGTAAGTCCCATTTCTTTTCTTTTTGTACAGTTTTTTTCAAAACAATAAAACTTCTTCAAAATAAAATCTTTTCAAACAATTTTCAAATCATCTTCAAAACAACAAAACTTCAAAGAAACTTCAAAACTTTTCAATAAAACATGGGCCTCCACGTAGGTATAAGCCCCAAGCCCTTTTGTACATACCCACTCCAGTACATGAAATTAGGTATTTCATTGTACGCCTTTTGTACATATCTCGATCAGTTTGATTTTTAACTTTGAAATACAAACCAAAAATGAAGGTTTCTTTAAATCTTCCCAAAAAATACCATGGGCCTCCATGTAGGTATAAGTCCCAAGCCCCTTTGTAAATACGTGTTTACATAGCTTTTGAATAAACTCAAGAGGGCCTCTCCCCGAGGATGAGTCCCTAGCCCCCGTGTATACAAATGGATCATGCTTACAGGTATATTTCCTTCATAAACTCCATTATATACACACACTTTGTCATATATAACTGTTCATATAACTGTTCATATTTGTTCATGTACTTGTGCATATTTGTTCGTACTTGTTCATGTTTGTGATTGTGTTATATGCTTATTCAACTTAGTACAACACTAGGTTCCCCATAGCCTCCTATTGGGCTTCGTGCAAAGAATCTCCACTAGTTTAGGTTAGGACATAGAGTATGGTTTCCCGGTGAAATCGCTCTAAGAGCTCAAACCAACTATACCATGCCTCCCCTTGGGCTTTGTACAAACGAGTGACCCTCCCATAGCCTCCTCTTGGGCTTACAATGCAAGGACCCTGGATTGTCCCTCCCATAGCCTCCTCTTGGGCTTACAATGCAAGGACCCTCGGATAGCCTCCTCTTGGGCTTCGTACAAGGACCCACGGGCTTCTTATAAGCATCCCAAATATCCAAAACAAATACCCTAGGAGATTAGACATTTTTCATCTCTATGCTAGGAGTATCTCTTCTATATCATCACAAACAATCAATCAATCAATCAATCAAACTTTTTTGCCACAAGGCTGGCTAATCAATCAAACTGTTTTACCACCGTACTGGATGATTAATCAAAGTTTTTGTCACAAGGCTGACTTCATTGAAACTTTTGCCACAAGGCTGGCTGATTAATCAAAGTTTTTGTCACAAGGCTGACTTCATTGAAACTTTTGCCACAAGGCTGGTTAAACAAACAAAAATCAAACAGATGTATGTGATGATATAGATTAGATACATCTAGCATTTAGACGACATTTGTCTATTTTTCTTTGCTTCCACTAGCATAAGTGGGAACTACGATTGCTCTGACTTTCTCAACATCCCTTTGAGAATACGTAGGCACAAGGTCGATCCTTGGCGAGCAAAACAAAACAAAAAAAACCATTCAAACCTTAGCACCCGTAGACCCCGAGCTACAGATGCTCTGATTCCCTCTAAGGGATATGTATGCAGAGGATCGCGATGATCTTTGCGAGCATAATCAAACAAACACCTTAGGTCCCACCTATTTCACAAGAACCTCTCAATAACATGGAATGAAAAACAAAGCAAAGAAACCTATAGAGTACTATATATACGTTGGGTGCTAATACCTTCCCTTCGTATAACCAACCCTCTTACCCAAGATCTCTCCCCCCACTTTTAGGTTATTGCAGCTTTTTTCCTTTTCCTCCTTTGGAAACAATAAAAAGTTTGGTCGGTACAAAAGAAAAATCATTTTTTATGAGCATTCGAGCCCAAAGAAGGCATCAGGTGTCTCATCCCACAAAAAAAAAAGGAACAAAACGGTTTTTCGCCCGCGACAGATATGTTTATGGCTACACTACAAGGGCCATATTATGATAAGATGGTTGGAAGCGTGTCATCAGGATTTTCAGACTTGGTAGTCATTGGTGAAAGGATTGAGAATGGGATCAAGAATGGGAAGATACAAGGGGCATCATCTGGATCCTATCAGGCGAAGAGGCCTACCCCCAACTTCACAAAAAAGAAGGAAGGAGAAACTAATGTTGTAGGCCATCAGGAAACTAGACCTCCTATGACATACCCACCACGACAAAACCGGTTTCAGGAAGGACCAAGGAGATTCGATCCGCTACCTACTTCCAAGAAAGAAATTCTGAAATATTTAGTAAATGAATCCTTGGTAGAAGTTAGGCCACTGCCACCTCCTCCTCCAGGCAAGCACATGCCCAACTACAAACCGAATGAAAGGTGTGAATTTCACGCCAATTCTCCCGGACACACCCTGGAGAAATGTTGGGCCTTCAGCCACATCGTTCAGAATTTAATTGAATCAGGGGCAATCGCCTTTGACAAACCCAATGTGAAGACGAACCCGATGCCACACCATGAAGGCGCAGTCAATGCAATAGAAGTTGTCAATGAGCAAGAGTTGGTTCAACAACGGAACTCCCCCATAGATGCACTTAAGAGGTATCTTCTTATAAAGGGGTTTATCCTAGAACACAACGAGGCTTTTAAAGACACTCTGCAAAGACTCATGGATCAAGGGCTGATCCAGCTGGAAGAACACCCTGAAGAGGAATATGTGGCAATGGTTGAAAGAAACGAACCTTTAATGATACCCACACAAGGGGCAAGGAAACCATTAATCATCCCATGCTCTAGACCACCAGTGGTAATACCTGTACAAGAGCACACTAGGATCATCCCAATCAGAGGACCATACCCTTTGGACAAGATGAAAGCGGTACCATGGGAATATGAGATCGATACTAATACTGCAGTATCAAGCATCGTTGGACCTGGAGGCATGACCCGTAGTGGGCGCATATTCAAAACTGCGCAAGTACAACCAAAGCCTAGTGAAAACTTGACGCAATCTGGAGAACAAGTAGTCATGAGACCAAGTGACGAGTCTGAACCTAAGGATAGAGAAACTTCTAACAAGGATGCTGAGGAGTTTCTCGCTCTGATTAAGAAGAGTGATTATAGAGTGGTAGATCAGTTGCAACAGACACCATCTAAGATATCGCTCTTATCACTATTGATACACTCTGAGAAACATCGAGATGCTCTGATGAAAATCCTAAACGCTGCCCATGTAACTAAGGACATCACAGTCAATCAATTTGACGGGATGGTGGCCAATCTAACTGCTGGGGCATGCCTAGGTTCAGTGACAATGAGCTACCCCTACAAGGAAAGTCACACAATAAAGCCTTGCATATCTCCATGCAATGTGGGAAGGCCCATCTAGCTAGAGTTTTGATTGACACGGGGTCATCTTTAAATGTGATGCCAAAAGCAACACTTGACAAGATAGCCTTAGAAGGACTGGTAATCAGACCAAGTCGCCTGGTGGTAAAAGCTTTCGATGGATCACAAAGTCCGGTGTTGGGAGAAGTGGATTTGCCCGTTGTAATCGGTCCTCATACCTTCTGCATCAATTTCCAAGTGATGGAGATTGAGCCAGCATACACCTGTCTACTAGGACGTCCCTGGATTCACGCAGCTGGGGAAGTTACCTCTACCCTCCATCAGAAATTGAAATTTGTGAATGGGAACTCTATAGTAACCATCAATGGAGAAGAGGACATATTTGTCAGCAACTTGAATTCATACAGATATATTGAGGCTGGGGACGAAGCATTGGGTACCGCATTTCAAGCACTAGAAATCGCAACTGCTATCACACTACCAGTGGAGAAGATAAGAAGGGCGGTAACATCATGGAAAGATCTGCAGGATGCAGATATTAAAGGCTGGGGCAAGCTACCAGAGGTGTCAGAGAAAAAAGATCGCTCAGGGTTAGGATATCAACCCACCAAGTTCAAAAGCATCAAAAAGGAGGAACAACAATTCCCCCCAATAATGCAAATTTTTGTGAATGGTGGGTATGAACATGTAGCTATGGTGTCCAACAAGGATTCTCGAGAAGGGACATCCAACTTCATCCGAGAAATCAGACCAAGAGAACAGCTACAGAATTGGACAAGCATGGAGATACCGGAGATAGTTTTCATTTCAAAGTAATTTGCTTTTGTGTGTTTTATTTCCCTTTTTCAAATAAAAAAAACAATAAAGCTCATGCCTCGCCTGAAGCATGGAGTTAGTTTGTAAGGGCCCCATTTACTTTCAAGTTCGAAGTTTATTAATAAAATTGTCTTTGCATTTTGGTATTGAAAACATTGTCTTTTCTCGCATTTATTCCTTTTCCATTTCTGAAAATGACAAATAAATTTCTTGCACAAACAAAGCACGTTCACATCTGCATACTAAAAGAAAACAAAACATAAAACATGTGCAGATCACCTTCTGACACCACCGATAATAATACTGCTGAGACTCTATACAAACTCGAGGCTCTCGCTAATCAGGCTGAAGAAGGGGATGAGGAAGACGATGAACTTCCGGAAGAGTTGTCAAGGTTAGTGGATAAGGAATCCAAGAGCATGCTCCCTCCACAAGAGGCCATTGAAATCATAAACTTGGGAACGGATGAAGAACCCAAGAACATTAAGATTGGGGCAACGCTAGGTAAGGACGTAAAAGCAATGCTAACCAAGCTCCTCCACGAGTATGCGGAGATTTTTGCTTGGTCATACTGTGACATGCCGGGGTTGGATACAGACATCGTGGTACACAGGTTACCTCTCAAGGAAGGATGTGCGCCGGTCAGGCAAAAGCGCAGAAGGGTTCGACCAGATATGGATAGTAAGATTAGGGAAGAGGTGCTCAAACAATTCGATGCCGGGTTTCTTGCTGTAGTTGACTACCCACCATGGATTGCAAACATAGTGCCAGTTCCTAAGAAAGACGGGAAGGTGCGCATGTGTGTAGACTATAGGGATCTAAATAAAGCAAGTCCAAAAGATGATTTCCCACTACCACATATAGATATCTTGGTGGATAATACGGCACAAGCTTCAGTGTTCTCTTTCATGGATGGTTTCTCCGGGTATAATCAGATCAAGATGGCTCCCGAAGATATGGAGAAAACAACCTTCATGACATCTTGGGGCACTTTCTGTTACAAGGTAATGCCTTTCGGGTTGAGAAACGCAGGGGCAACATATCAAAGGGCCATGGTCACGTTGTTTCATGATATGATCCACAAAGAGGTCGAAGTATATGTAGACGATATGATCGCCAAATCCGGCACAGAAGAAGAGCACATCACAAATCTACATAAGTTGTTCGAGCGCTTAAAGAAGTACAAGCTAAGGTTAAACCCGAACAAGTGTACGTTTGGTGTAAGATCGGGAAAGCTGTTGGGATTCATTGTAAGCCAGCGAGGTATAGAGGTTGATCCTGACAAAGTAAAAGCTATACAAGCAATGCCCGTCCCGAAGACAGAAAAAGAGGTACGAGGTTTCCTGGGCCGATTGAATTACATCTCAAGGTTCATTTCACACCTGACAGCTACATGCGAGCCTATATTCAAACTACTCAGGAAGGATCAACCTATCAAGTGGAACGAGGACTGTCAAGTAGCCTTCGAAACCATAAAGAACTACTTGCAAGAACCACCTATACTCTTACCTCCTGTACCGGGAAGGCCACTAATCATGTACCTCACAGTACTCGAAAGGTCTATGGGGTGTGTACTGGGGCAACAAGATGAAACAGGCAGGAAAGAACACGCCATCTACTACCTCAGTAAAAAATTCACGGATTGCGAATCTCGGTATTCACCATTGGAAAAGACATGTTGCGCCCTAGCATGGGCCTCCAAACGTCTAAGGCAATATATGCTGAATCATTCCACGTGGCTAATATCGAGAATGGATCCTTTAAAATACGTGTTCGAAAAACAGGCGCTCACGGGTAGAATTGCAAGGTGGCAAATGTTGTTGTCCGAATACGACATACAATATGTAACTCAAAAAGCAATAAAAGGGAGTGTACTGGCAGAACATCTTGCTCACCAACCCCTCGAAGAATACTAATCTATGAAGTTCGACTTCCCTGATGAGGATATTATGCTAGTAAGAGACTATGAAATACCAGGACCCGACGAGGGACCCGAACCAGGTTTGGTATGGAAACTCATGTTCGACGGTGCCTCAAATGCACTAGGACATGGCATAGGGGCAGTATTGACATCTCCCGATGACCGGCACATACCCTTCACTGCAAGACTATGTTTCGACTGCACCAACAACATTGCAGAATACGAAGCATGCATATTGGGGTTAGAAGCTGCAATCGACCTAAGGATCAAGCTCCTTGATGTATACGGAGACTCAGCATTGGTAATCCATCAAGTCAACAAAGAATGGGACACTCGAGATGCAAAACTAATCCCATACCGAGACCTTATACTGGAGTTGACGGCTGAATTTGATACTATCACTTTTACTCATATCCCGAGGGAAGAAAATCAAATAGCCGATGCACTAGCAACGCTCTCCTCTATGTTCAAGGTGACCTGGCCAAACCATGAACCACGGATAACTGTTAGACACTTCGACGAACCTGCCTATTGCCTTGCGATTGGGGAACATTCCGACAACAGACCATGGTACCATGACATAAAAATGTATCTGGAAAAACAGGAATACCCGGAGAATGCCTCAACAATTGATAAAAAGACACTGAGAAGACTTGCATCCAAGTTCTTCTTAAGCGGGAGCATCTTATACAAAAGGAACTATGACTCAGTGTTGTTGAGATGTGTAGATAAAAACGAGGCCAAGGAAATTATCAGGGAGGTACATGAAGGAACCTTTGGGACCCATGCAAACGGACACTCAATGGCTAGAAAGATACTGCGAGCAGGGTATTACTGGTTAACAATGGAGGCCGACTGCTTCCAATATGCAAGGACCTGTCACAAGTGCCAGATCTACGCTGACAAGGTGCACGTACCACCAAACCCGTTGAACGTTCTGAGTTCACCATGGCCATTTGCAATGTGGGGAATCGACATGATAGGGATGATAGAACCTAAAGCTTCGAATGGACACCGATTTATATTGGTTGCCATAGACTACTTCACCAAATGGGTCGAAGCTGCCTCTTACACCAACGTGACGAGACAAGTAGTCACTCGGTTCATCAAGCATAATATCATATGTCGGTATGGGGTTCCAAGTAGGATTATCACCGATAATGGGTCAAATCTAAACAATAACATGATGAGGGAGCTGTGCGAGGAGTTCAAGATTGAACATCACAATTCTTCACCATACATGCCTAAGATGAATGGCGCTGTCGAAGCTGCAAACAAAAATATCAAAAAGATAATACAAAAGATGGTGAAAACATACAAGGATTGGCACGAGATGCTTCCCTTCGCCCTACACGGTTACAGAACCTCGGTGCGTACATCTACAGGGGCAACCCCTTTCTCCCTAGTCTACGGTATGGAAGCTGTCCTCCCAATTGAAGTGGAGATCCCGTCACTAAGAGTCATAGCTGACACAAAGTTAGAAGAATCGGAATGGGTAAAAACTCGTTTTGATCAGCTTAATCTCATTGAAGAAAAGCGACTGACAGCTTTGTGTCATGGACAACTCTATCAGAAGAGGATGAAAAAAGCGTTTGATAAGAAGGTCCGACCTCGAACCTACAAAGAAGGTGACATTGTCCTCAAGAAGATACTGTTACCTCGACTCGACGCCCGTGGAAAATGGACACCTAACTACGAAGGTCCATACATTGTAAAAACAGTGTTCTCAGGAGGGGCATTAGTCCTCACCACAATGGATGGGGATGAGCTACCGCACCCAATCAACTCGGACGCGGTCAAGAAGTACTATGCCTAGCAAAAGCAGGATTACCGGACATAAGCCGAAGGCAAACTACGAAGGATGAGGGGTCGTGCAATCATCTACTTCTGAAGTCGAAGGATTATTGGGGCCCTCGATAACAAAAAAAAAGAGCAACGGCAGTATTAATATCATTTCTATTTGTCATTTTCTTTCTTCGCATTTCTGTACACTCGCCAATTCAAGGCAATATCAATAAAATTTCCTTTTTGCATACTATGCTTCATTTCTAATTTCAGTACCATTTGCAAAGGATAATTTATTTTTATAAACCCTAACATGGATTTAACATGAGAAATTTACAAACTTTCAACGCAAAAGCAATAGAATAAAACTGTGAAATCTCCGGAAGGCTACGAACGCCCCGTGATGCGATCACTTAAAAAAAAAATCTAGCAGAATGGCATTTCAAAGGATGGTATCAATGGATTAATCAGACTGAGCCAGGAAGTCACAAACAATTCAAAAGGGGTTGAACAAAAAGCAATGGGTGATAAGGAGATGAGTGATAAATGTAGGGGGTATCATATATACATTAATACATACGTTCATCAATACACATGCAACATACACATGTGTAAGCATTCATACATACGCATTACACAAACAACAGGGGCATATGCACAACATATAAACATAATGCATACGCATTTACAGGAACGAAAATTCTACACAGGTAAATTCTGCAACAACACTTGCAGATAACCCTGTTAGTGCAGGTGAACTTGCTAGAACTATAGCAAGCAATCCTATTGAGATGCAAACTGCGACGTAGCTTGCCAGAACTATGGTAAGTGAGAGATACAAACTGCGATGTAACTTGCCAGAACTATGGTAAGTGAGAGATACAAACTGCGATGTAACCTGCCAGAACTATGGTAAGTGAGAGATACAAACTGCGAGTAGCTTACCAGAACTATGGTAAGTGAGGGGTACAAACTGCGACGTAGCTTGCCAGAACTATGGTAAGTGAGAGATTCACAAACTGCGACGTAGCTTGCCAGAACTATGGTAAGTGAGAGATTCACAAACTGCGAGTAGCTTACCAGAACTATGGTAAGTGAGAGGTTCACAAACTGCGAGTAGCTTACCAGCACTATGGTAAGTGAGAGGTTCACAAAAATGCGAGTAGCTTACCAGCACTATGGTAAGTGAGGGATCCACAAACTACGGAGGCTTGCTGGCCATAGCAAGCCGATTACACAACCAACAGAGGTCCTCGCTATGTAAGACTCAGGCTTTAGCAGGACACTTCGCTTCATCCACACTCAAGCTCAAGGCAAATTTAGGGGCCTTCCAGTATTTAATAACTCTTCGATCGGAACGACGCGAGGTCTACACACCCTCTTGTCACCCAATCCAAGGTAATTAAATAGGGGCAGCTGTCATACCCCAAAATTTACCTCCCACACCTCTCTCATAACAAAGGCAAGTCCAAATCTCAAAGACATGGCTCATTCAAATGATCCAGATAATTCACAAGTCAACTGATCCAAAATGAAAGGTCAATCATAATCGAGGCATGATTCAAACCATAATCATTGGGCAAACATCAAGTATGGGGTGCATAACCATCATTTGATCAAGAATTGATCATGATTCCATTAATAGAAACTCAGAGATGAACAAATACAAAAAGGTTCAAATTAGGGTTTCTTAGGAGAAAGTCAACCCAACTTTGACTGGGCATAACTTTCACATGGAACATCAGAAATTCCCCACTCATAGCCTATTTTGAAGGAAATTGAATTCTCTACAACTTTGTGTCTCACAAGCCAGGGCTAGAAATGCTTCATTTAAGAGATACAAGGCAAAAGATTACAGGTCATTTTCAGGCATCCTTCAAAAGCAGTTTTTTCCCAAAGAGAATATGATCAAGATAAAAGCTCCAAATGAAAAAATATGTTCCAAAGTGGCTTGTAGAGGACCTCTTGAGGTTTCCAAAAAGTATTAGAACTCCTTCATAGCCCAAATATTGAAGGAGATATGCTTGATCAAAGTTAGGTGATTTTCAGGGACCAAAAGTGAAAAAAGGAGGGTTCAAATGGAAAAACTTTGCAAAAAGGCCCATAATATTTTCATACAAACTTGGTCCACAAGCTATTAGCATGCCCAAAAACCACTCACCACGAAAATTGGCATTATATTTGAATTAATGTTTATTTTATTTCATTTTTATGATTTAATAAAGACTAAAAATCAAATATTTTGTTAAAATTATATTTTATTTGATTTCCAATCAGAATTAATGACCAAATATGATGTAATTTCGTGCATAGTGATTGGAGAAGGAAGTTAATACAAATTATGACCAAAATAGCAAGATTTTATTCAAAAAAATAAAATCAATTTCTCAAATTAGGAAGATTGGATTTAAGTGAGGTTTTGGACAAAGATTTACCCTAATTCTATTCTCCTATAAGTAGTAAACACTAGCCAAGAGACTAGGGGACGAAAATCTGGAGAAACAGACACTTGCAAGAACGAAAAAATCACCAAGAAAATACAAATTCGATTTTGGCAATTGTGAGGCTTTCAAGAAGAATTAAAGGTTGCAAAAGGTTTGTGGGAGGATTCTGAACGCATCTGGATCATAGCACTACATCAACAACCCCAGAATACCCTCCGATTTGTCAAAGTAAGTCGTTTCATATCTTGGTTCGATTGGCATCATATACTCATGTTCATGTTGTTTTGATTGTATGTATGGTTTCTCCTGATTGCTATGATTGATTCTGGACCGTTTGGTTGAGTTTTGCGCGCTATAGGGTGATCGGCCATTAGAGGCCGATCCAAGCTTTTAGGTTTCGTTTTGGGGATTTCTTATGGGGATAAAATTAGGTCAAAATAAATATATGATCGAATTCGCATGGCTGAGACGAAGCGATTGCAAGTGTCGCGAAACATTTATGTGAGTGTATGGCCTATTCGTTATTTTCGTGGTTTGGTTTGCTGCGTAGAAAAACATAGCAAAATCGTAGCTAATTTTACCAGGGTTCAAGGTCTGTTTAAGGAAGAAGATGAGGTGTCCTCATCCTATTAGCTTGTTTGAAATTTCGCGCGCACGTTTTCAGTTGTTCATCTTTTTTTTTATTTATGTTATTGCACGCGTGTATTAAACAGCATAAGCGCGCAGCTGGGTTGGTTGGGGGACGTTGGTTAAGCCTAAGGGTGTGGGTTCGATCCCTGCACCGTCACATATATTTTTCTGAATTTTCAAACTCTGATCCTATGCGCCTCATCACCATACTGCCACCATACGACCTCAGATCTCATCCTTTAATCCTCCACTAACTCAGATCCCACGCCCAGAATTTAATCCCTATACCATGGTTCCTATTAACAACCACATACAATCAAAATCTTAATAAAATTAATAAAACTTTAATAATTTTTTTTATAAGATATTTGTTTTTTTGTTTTAATACATTAATTATGTTAAAATTATTTTTAAGTAGGATAAAAATATGACATTTATATTAAATATTTTTAATTTGTTATTTGCGCCGATTAAATCGATTAATCGCTGTGGTTAACAATAAAAATAATTAAAGTACTATTTTAATTAAAATAAAAATCCAATTAAATTCGATTAAATGGCTGCAACTATCTTATTGGTTGTGGTGATTAATCTTGCCTCATTGTTTAATTTAATTTGTTATCATTTGTAGTCGTGTTAATCGATTATGAGAGGTAACAATATAAAACGCCAATTAATAAATAATAAAATACAATAAGTTGTTATTAGTGATAATCGAATTAATCGATTTGAATTGGTAACAATGCAAATCCTTAATCTTTTAGCTATGGTGATCAAACCTATTGATCATTGCGGTTAATTGTGCCAAATCAGGGTTGTACGCCCCAAACCCTAATAATTCTAAAATCCATTCAAATTACAAGACAAAACAAACTGCGATAGGCTAACTAAAAAGCCTCTAAAAAACCATATCAAATCAAATTCAAACTCTAAATGGCGTACAACCCTTCCCGAACTACGTAGACTCTGATCCTCCCTAAGGAGGTACGTAGGCACTTGGCAACAAGGCGAGTCCCCCTCTTCAAAACCTCAATCATGTCATTAAAATTCTGCTTGCCACATTTCTTTACAAACCCTGCCATGCAACCCTAATCTTTGAACATTAGCCTTTAGGAAAGGGCTGAGGGTGCCTAACACCTTCCCTCAGCCTGATTATAATAACTTACCCTCAATCTCTATACTGCGTAGGGTTTCCTATTCGCCCTTCAGAATAGGTGGCGACTCTCTAAGTTAAATTTTTAGGCAGGTTGCTACACATGGCACGTAGTCGAAAGGATCCTGGGGTAACCCTGAAAATTTGCACAAAGAAAAGAAGTTTTTAGTGCATGAGTGATCTAATGACAAACCTTGCAAATCCTGATTTAGGGCACAAGTTAACCATAGTTAATAAAATAATAAAAACCAAATTAATTAATTATTGGTTTTCAACCTAATTAATTAAATCGGCAAAAATAATTTTCGATTAAATTGTCTAATCCTAATAAGTATTTTAATCAATTAATAAAAATATTAACCTAATTAAACAATTAAACAACTAAATTAAATTAATCATTTAATTATCTAAATCAAATAAGAATTATTATTAACAATTAAATCAAATTAGTTATTTAATTATAAAATAAATATTATTAAAAATAAAATTGTTGATTTAAAAGATAAAAAAAAGTTTTGTAGTTGGAAAGAAAACAAAAAAATCAATTAGAATAAAAGAAAAAGAAAAAGAAAAAGAAAACTTAGCGTGGCAATCTGGTGTGGACCGTTTTGGAGGTTCAGGGTGGAGCTGCAAAGTCCTGGGCGTCATATCAGAGTGGATGATCAATCAAGGGCACAGATCTGAAGTTGCATCATGATGTTCCATGGTTGTTGTGCACTGGATCCGAAGGATGAATGTTTCACAAAAAATAAATGAGGGAACGTAAGATCGAACCCACGCCCTCATACCTCACTCAAAGCCTTTCCCAACTCTACCAAACGCGCGCCTTGTTATTCATATGACTCTATTAAAATATATATGAAAAACAAATAGCAAAAATTTAAACCAAAACCAATTCGCGCCAGGTACTGTTCTTCTTCAACCTTAGTGTTCTTTAAAACACCAACTTATCGCCACGGTTTTTTTTACGTGGCAATTTGTCTCGATCCTCAGAACCTGCTAAATAACACCAATAAACACAATATAATAGCCCAGATCGAGTGTATGCAGCCTTGGGGATTCAGTGAACCCCTCAATTGGGCGTAAAATCAAATCTATATGGTTTTCCCCTAAAACTCAAACGCAAACCCTAACCATGGTGAAAGGTTGAACCTGCATTCAAGCTTCAATTAAAACACATAGAAAGCTTCGCAACATTATGAGGAACACAAATATGTACTCAAATTATGTTTATCACGTATGAATTAATGAAATTGGTGCACAGAGAAATCAAACAAACCGTGAGCACTATACCCTCGATTCTGAACATATTGGCTAAAGATGATGATGCGATTAGCTTCAAAGGATATCCAAGAACGTGTTTGATCCTTCACAACGTCTTCAACCAAGCTCTATCTCCAAAAATGAGTTCACACTTTTCTTGAGTTTTTTTTGACTGCGTATTCTTGTCTGCAACCCCTTATCAATTCGTGCCCTTATTTGCTGAGTGTATTGTATATATAAGAGAATAAATTAGGGTAACAAGAATGGACTGAATCTCTTTGAATCCATGATTGGGAAATTGATTGGAATATGACCTCAAAACTTACTAAACTTGACCAAATAAGATCTCAATCTTTGCAAACTTATGGGGCACGAAATTCAATCCAATATATTGGTTAACTGATGATTCAATTTAGTTGGAATTTTCTCTCAAATCAAATATTTGCATATCTCCTTAATTATTTGATTTATATTATATTTTAAATGAATTAAATTCAATATAAAATCAAATAATCCTCATAAATTCGTGGCAATTGGATTTGAAGTCTTAGATAACTTGAGAAACAAGTTTGGACCATAAAAAGTTGGACCTCTTTGCAAAGAAATTCATTTTGAAGCCTTTTGTTTCACATTTTCCCTCTCAAAATTGTCCAACTTTGACAAGGCATATCTCCCTCAATTTTTAAGATATGGAGGAGTTCTAGGACTTTTTGGAAACTTCAAGATGTCCTCTACAAGCAAGCCACTTTGGAAACTTTTTTCCATTTGAGGACTTTATCTTGATGATGTGGGCTTTGACAAAAAACTGCTTTTGGTTGACTTTCAAAAAGGACCTATAATCTTTTGATCCATATCTCTCAAATGGAGCATTTTTAGACTTGGCTTGTGATTGACAAAATTGTAGAGAATTCAATTTCCTTTAAAATGAGCTTTGGATGGGGAATTTCTGATGTTCCATGTGAAAGTTATGGATGGTCAAAGTTCAGTTGACTTTCTCCTATGAAAACCCTAATTTAGAAACTTTTGGTTTTGTTAATTTCTGATCTTTTCTTGATGAATCATGATCAATCCTTGATCAAATGATGAATGATACTTCAAAATAAGGTTGTTGACAAAAAAATCAGGAGTTTTGACTGTACTTTGACCACAGTTGACTTTTAGGTCAAACTAGTCGACTGTTGACTTTTTGAACAATTGACTGGTCAATCCTTGAAATTGAAACCTGAATTTTGTCATGGAGATAGTTTGAAACATCATAAGCCATATGAAATGCATTGGGGATCTTGATTTATTAAGTTTCTTCAGAAGAGTCAAAATCCTAGTTTATTGAGCCATTGTTTAGGAGAATGTGTCTTTGAGTCTTGAGTCTTGGTATGAGCTTGGGAAGTAAAATGAGATGGGCAAATTTTGGGGTATGAAATTGTGGCCATATTTGATTGAAGCAATATAGTGTTGGATTTGAAATAGAGGTGAAGCCGAGAGAGATAAGAGAGAACTTTATGTTTGATCTTAGGGAATAGGAAACAGAGAGTATGAGAGAGAACAGAGGGCGGACTGAGAAGAGATGAGAGGTTGAAGGATGTGTACTTGTTTTTGGAAATTTGAAATGGAAGAGTGGCGAAATTTTTTTTGGAAAGAATTGAGAACGTGAAAGATAATGATGTTTGGGAGAGAGAAATCGAGTTGTAGGCGAGTGAGTTTGAGATGAAGGAAAAGGTTAAAACAGGGGAGGGAGGCGGATAAGCTTGCTTTCTTTTAGGGTGTGTTTTGTTCGAGGTAGAGCGATGGGAGGGGAGGAGAGGGGAGGGGAGGGAATATTTAAAATAAAATGTATTTGGTTCAATTTTTAGGAGGGGAGAGGAGGGGAGCAAAATCCCTCCAAATAACACTTTTTGTGTTCCCCGAATCGGGGGATTCAGAGGGGAGGGGAGGGGAACTGAGTTTTAATATTAATTAAATTAATATATTTAGTAAAATATCCTCAGTTTTATTTTATTATTTTAACAATATTATTTTCTTTCATGTTCCTACTTTTCTTTTTGTGATTTTTTCTCTATTGCTTCCATCAACTTATTACAATTATTCTTCACCTTCAAATTATTTTTTATTTTTTTATTTAATAAAAATTATAATTACTATAATTATTTTTATTATAATTTAATTTATATATTCAAAAGTTGTTATCAACGCATAGTTTATTTTGTGTCGAGAGTTATAATACGAATCAAGTGTACTCAATTTTTTTAATATTATGTGATAAGTTATGACTTTTTAATCACTCAGTTATACAAATATTATTTCCAAGAAAATATTTATGAAATTTTTACAATTGAATATCATATCACTTATATAAAATTACAAGGGTAAAATTGTAAATTATTATTAAAATCCCTCCCCTCCCCCCGTGAACCAAACATATTTTTAAACGAAATCCCTTCCCTCCCGTCCCCTCGTTTGAACCAAACATATATATAATTACAAAAAATCCCTCCCCTCCCCTCTCCTTCCCTTCCCTCCATTAAAATCCTTCCCCTCCCCTCCCCCTCATTTGAACCAAACAGACCCTTAGGGCCTGTTTGGTTCAAATGAGGGGGAGGGGAGGGGAGGGATTTTAATGGAGGGAAGGGGAGGGGAGGGAAGGGGATGGATTTTTATTAATTATATGTATGTTTGGTTCAAACGAGGGGAGGGGAGGGGAAGGAAGGGATTTTAGTTAAAAATATGTTTGGTTCACGAGGGGAGGGGAGGGGTTTTATTAATAATTGACATTTTTATCCTTATAATCTTATATAACCGATATGATATTTAAATGTGAAAATTTTATAAATAATTTTTTGGAAATAATATTTGTAATATTGAGTGATTAAAAATTTATAACTTACCATGTAACGTTAAAAAAATTGAATACACTTGATAAATAGTATAACTTTCGACGCAAAATTATAAATCCTTTGATAATAACTTTTGAATACATAAAATAACTTTATGTTATATATATATATATATATATATATATATATATATATATATATATATATATAATAAAATAAATGAATGATTTAAAATTTTATATTAAAAATATATATAATAGAATACATAACAAAATTTAAAAAAAAATTAATATAAATAAACATAAAAATATAAATAATAATAATAAAAAATGAAAAACTGTAGTGATTATAATTTTTACTAAATAAAAATAATAATTTAAAGTTAAAGAATAATTATAATGAATCGATATAAGCAATAGAGAAAAATAATAATAAAAAGAAGCAGACGAAAGAAAGTAATAATTTTGAAATAATAAATTAAAATTGAGGGTATTTTAGTAAATATATTAATTTATTAAATATTAATAATCACATTCCCTCCCCTCCCCTCCGAATCCCTCCAATTCGGGGGGACGCAAAAAGTGTGATATGGAGGGATTTTGCTCCCCTCCCCTCCCCTCCTCTCCCCTCCTAATAATTGAACCAAACACATTTTTTTATAAACATTCCCTCCCGTCCCCTCCCCTCCCCTCCATTTACCTCGAACCAAACACACCCTTAGGGTTTATAATTTGAGAATTTCTTTATAGACCTCCCAACCTTCTTGGAAACCCGCAGCGAAATTCGAAAAGTGCCCCTATATTACGGAAGTGCATCTCCGAAGTCACTTTTTTATGAAAAAAATGTGGTTTCGGAGATGCACTTCCGAAAACACTTTTTTTTTGAAAAAAAAAGGTGATTTCGGAGATGCACTTCCAGAAACACCCTTTTTTGGAAAATGGGTGTTTTTCCGGAGATGAATATCTGAAAATATTCCAATTTTTGGTCTTGAAATTTTTCGGATATGTATATCCGAAAAAACTCAATAATAATTACAAAAGTTAAAATCAAGGTGAATCAATACAATTAATAGTATAATTAATTGTATTAATTAAAATATATTATTAAATATATATCATTATAATCAAGATATAATAATAATATAAGTCTAATAAATATTTAAATCAACACCTTATTTTTATATATAAAACTAATAACTATAATAATAATAAAGATATTTATTTACTATATATTTTATTTTTTATGTCACGTAAAAAAATTATTTCATAAACTAATTTTCAAAAACAATTTTAGAGTTAATAATAATATGATGGGTAATGTCATGAAAATAACTATTGACATTCAATAAGTAATTAAATTCAACAAAATACAATAATTTTATATAGCTGAATACGAGTAAAAGTAATTATAACTATAATTTTTTTATCAACATCAATTTACAAATGTTTATAACTTCCATGTATGTTATGTTTACTTTTATATGTTTATGGGATATATTATTTTTTATTTTTTATTCATATATACAAATAAAAGATAATTTTTATCGCGTTTCTTTATTAATTTGAGTTAAATATACTTTAATTTTTTTATGTATGAAGGACAAATATATATCTTATATATTTATGTATCAATATGAAGATTTTTTATCTCATATTTTTATATTTATATTTATATTTATGAGTGATATTTCTTTATTTATTTTTTAATTTATAATTGGAATTAGAATAGAAATATCCACCGTATAATTATCATTATTATTATTCATAACTTATAAATTATATTAATTTTATGACATCTGAATTAATCAATATTCTAAATTTTTTTAATTTTTTGGGATTTTGATTAATTCGGGTATGCATATCTGAAAAAACCTCTGACCATTTTTTGGGGGGGTTTTCGGATATGCATATATGAATTAATCAAAATTTCAATTTTTGTTGGTGTTTTTGGAGATGCATCTCTGAATTAACCAAAATCCCAATTTTTTCGGAGATGCATCTCCGAAGGGTATTTTCGGGTTTCCAGCAGGGGTTTTCACCGTTGGGGGGTACGTAAAGAAATTTCCTATAATTTCCTTGAAGTTAATTAGGGCTCAGTAATGTTAAAAGCCCAATTCGGTTTTCTTGTTATCATCACCCTTTAATTCAGTGCACCCCTTTGGCTGGCTTTTTAATTCGTTTTGGGCTATTGCATCTGAGCCCAGCGAAGTTTCTTTTCAGCACTCTTGTTCTAGCGCTTGAAACACCCCCCCCCCCCCCCCCCCCCCCCATTCCTAGGGTTAAATCATGTTTATTTTGGTCCTTTGAGCACCCCTTTCATTTAAAGCCCAACAAAATAGTTGTTTTGCTTATATTTTTGCCATTTATGCTATATTTTAATTATATTTTAAAATAAAAATATTTCTATTTAAAATTAGGCTTTTATCTTCTATATGATTAAAAAAATATAAAAACATTCTTTTTAATTTAGTTTTTAGTATTAAAAACTTAAAAATAGTAGGTAGAATTAACATAACAATTTTAGGATTTAGAATTCCCCCATTCATCATACATTTAGTTTTCTTTTTCTTTTCAAACTTCTAAAACACTTAATAATTTCCAAACATTAAAAATTAGAGAAAGGTGGGCATCCATGCATTGGGATCTAGTTCACAACTATCTACATCAAAAAACACCAACTAATTCAATTTTCTTTTCTCTTTAAGAACATGTTAATTCCTTTCCACGACAATTGTTTAAGTCTCTAAAGGTCGAGCAACAGTGGAATGCGACGTTTAAAATCGCTGATTTAAAAAACACAAAAACATACAAAAACTTGTAAGCCAAACTACGGCTGCTCTGATTCCTTAAAAGGGATACGTAGGCATTAGGTCGCGGGGCTTGAACGAGCACAACTTTGTAAATATTTCTTCTTTTCTCCGCATTTTCTTATCTTCCTTTCTCATGCATTTCCCTTTAGCATTAGGTTTTAGATTTTAGATAACACCCTTAAATTAGAACAGACAAGAGTGGATCCCGTCGAGCACGACGGACGTGAGGGGTGCTAATCCCTTCCCCTTATGTAACTGACTCTCTTATCCTTTCTCATGGTTGTAAGACCTTTGTTTGTTTTTCCCAATAGATTTTACTCGATGTTTTTCCTTTCCCATCTCGTGGGGTAAAAACAATCGATGAAGACTTCATTGATCTTGATGATTTCATGCGGTTGTTTCAACTGCTTGTTTACTACAGATTGCTATCCGTTTGGTAACGATTTTGTTTCCCTTTTTATTCTCTTTTCCGCACCATCTGTTGCTGATCGGTAAAATAGAAAGTGTATTATTTTTCACCGATGTAGTAGTAATGGGAAAATCCCAAGTATCGAATCTCAAGGACTGCTTGACGATACGGAGTTTCGCAATAATTTCAATTAGACAAAAGTTATAAAAGGTTTTGATTGATTTCTTTAGAAAATTGCAATTAAATTAAATAACTAAAATATTAGAACGATGAACAGAGATGAGTAGATTGCTAGGGGTGGTGAATGATTCCTCTTATTACAACTTGCGGTTCTCAAGATTATCTAATCCTAATTCCTTAGTGAATAGATCTTTGACATCACAACCTAATTACTATGTCCATAGATAATTATAATTATGATCAAGCATTCCAATATCGAGAATTTCCGATTATGATAAATTATCCCTAGTCCTAGGTGATAGTGATTACCATATGTTTTACCCAGATCAACAAATAATTGTTGTCTAGCTAAAATTATTCATAAAGATTCAATATCAGTTTTTCTGACGGTTAAGGCATTAAGAACAGTCGTAGAATAAATCAGAGATATGAAAAACCAAATTGTTATTGCATACGATAAACAAAGCTATGATATTCAGAATCAGGGTCACCTCCTAGCAATAGGGGGTTTAGCTACTCATAATAATAAAAAGGGACCAAAAGTTAAAATTTAAAATCGTCGCTAAATTGTAAAAACCGTCGCTAAATTGCAGGAGGGACCAAAAGTTAAAATTTAAAATTTTAGGAGGACCATTCTTTGAAGGAAATTTTTAGAGGGACTAAGAACGAAGTTTGAGATATTTAGAGGGACCAAAAAGTTCATTAACCCTAATAAAAATCATAGTTTGAATTGTAAACATCACAGATAAATGAAGAGAATCAAATCTTCAATGGCCAAAGCTCATAGAAACCTTCAATCCTTGCATCAAATCTGAGTTTTCCACCATCTCCAATGTATTTTCGCACCCAAAACTGTCCAACCCTTGTGCCAATGTGTTCTCCTTCTTTTATTTCTGCCTGACTGGGCTTATGAGTAAAAAAGCCTAAAATTTCACGTGTACACGCGTTTGGAGACGCATCTGGTAGGATGACACGCGTTCAGGGACGCGTCTGAGCAGAGAGAGAATTTCCTTTGCTTTTCTGGACTTTTGGCACGCGTCCTGAAACGCGTTTGGGGGCCTGGCACGCGTTTGGGGACGCGTCCTGGCAGAGCATCATTCTAGCAGCACATGGACATAGAGAGACGTTTCTGGGGATGCGTTTGCTCAGCAGACATCATTTTTCCACTCCCACACGTGTCTGAGGACACGTTTCAGCAGCACGAGATGCTTTTTCAAGCTCCACACGCGTTTGGGGACACGTTTGGCCAGTTCTTGCTATTTTCTTCCATTATGCACTTTTTTGCACTGATTTCTCCCACTTCATTCATATGAGTCTGCAAACACTATAACACACAACCAAAGCATAATATGCGGAATAAAGAAATAAAAAATTAAACAAAATACTTCAAATGCAACTAAAAACAACTGTAAATATACGTGTGAAAACCACTGATCAAACTCCCCCAAACTTAAACTGTTGCGTGACCTCAAGCGACAAGTACAAGAGTTAATGACCTTCCAGGCACACCAGTATTCATACGTGAGATATCTGTTTGTATTGATCAAGAAATATTTAGTCCGGCCTTCACATGACACGACGAGTTTCTGCTAGAACAATAAACCTTAAGCTCCCCTTTCGGATACCTCTCCAACTATGCTTTGCACTTAAGTCTCTTTCCGATTTTCCTCCTATTTCATTCGGATAATCACATTAAGGCACTGCATTTCTTATTATAATCATCATATGCATGAGACGAATCAAGGCTATTTCTTTTCTTTTTCTGGCACCAAACGAGCAGCATTTGCTACTTTTAATTTCCGATGAAATTTTCAAACTTTGCAGTTATATATTGCCCTTATTTGGACGGCGTTTGGGGATCAACCTCCTTTGGGCTGAATAATCGGGTGAGGGTTACCCAACATAGCGGGCTGGTTGCCTTTTACCACCTTTTCATCATTTGGTGTCAACACTATTTGTTTCTCAACCAGTCATCATACATGTGAATCTGAATTATGCCAGACTGTATCAATAAACTACTCGAGGAGTACTTCTCAGGAGACAAGTACTATGGTGCAAATCTACACATTAGACTCGTATTTCTTTTAGGGAACCAAGGGTGTTTAAACAAACCTCTTCTTGTCACATTATTCTGAACTTCTTGTCCTCAAACAATCCTCCCTTCATCTCTATATACTATTCCTGATCGCTCTTCAGGATCAAAACTCTTCAAAAAAATTTAAAAATTTCGGTCATACTTTGAGAAGAATTCACTTTATGGTTTTACATCATACCAATAACATAAAAAATTAAAATGCAAAGAGAATAACCTCCCCAAACTTGAACTAAACATTGGCCTCAATGTTTCAGAATGAGCTCAAGAGAGGTGACTCACAGAGGGTATTGCACTCCAACGATCACTTCCGAGCTTTCACTAGAGACATCCTCTTTTATTACCTGAAAATAAAACAAACAAAAAGACAAATTAATTATTAATAGCGTGGGTTGCCTCCCATGAAGTGCTCCATTTAACGTCGCATGGCTCGACGGTCCATTACCCTTTATTATGGAGGATATTTCCTCTTCCACACCTGGTTGCTTGTCACCTCCGCAACCAAGAACTCATGAAGATGAAAAGCATGGACAATTTTTCTCTTCAGCTCACTCTCCACTTTCATCTCCTCATCTTGATTTTCCCCTTTCTTTTTCTTCTTGACGTTTTTAACGAACTTAGGAACTTTGGTAGACGCATGAGCTGCGGGCACCTGAGAGACTATGCTTGAAACTTTTTCTGGTAGGGGTTTTTCACTTTTATTTTCTCCCTCACTTTCAACCATACCAACAGACACTTGAACATGTTCACCTGCAACCTGCTTCTTGACTTCCAGCATCTTCAATGTTACCTCTTCATCAAAAGATTTCACCGTTAGTGTCCCTTTTTCAATATCAAAATTGCAGCGACTAGTCAACAAGAATGGTCTCCCAAGAAGGATAGGAGTTTCTTCATCTTCAGGAATGTCCATGATGTGGAAGTCAACTAGAAAGACAAACTTATCAACTTCCACCATTACATCCTCAGCAACCCCATATGATTTCTTGATGGTGTGATCAAAAAATTTTAATTTTGTCTCACTTTCGCTTATTTTTCCAATCTCGAGCTTTTTGAAAATCGACAAAGTCATTAGACTCACACTAGAACTCGAATCAATGAGTACCTTTTTGAACATTTTGTCATTGATGGTGCATGGTATTGCCACCGCTCCAGGATCTTTCTTTTTGATGGGGATCTTCCTTGCTGGAGAGATTATACTACACTTTTCAGTTGCAACTTCTGGTTCTCCTACCATTGGTCTCTTTTTAGCAATCACCTCCTTCATAAATTTCTTATACAAAGGCATGTGCTCAAGTGCTTCAAAGAAGGGTAGATTTACCTCTAACTTTTTGAATAATGCAGCAAACTTCTCAAAGTCTTTCTCTTTTGAGTCCTTCTTTGTCACTCTGGAGGGGAATGGTAGCTTGATCACCAGTTTAGCATCTTTCTAATTTTTTTTCTTCAAGTGGCTTAACCGGTGGTACCACAACTTCGGGCTCTTTCAGATTCTCTCTTATTTCCAGATCTACCTCTATAACCAAGTTGTCATCTATTTCCTCCTTCTCTTTTTCCGATTCTGACACTTTCTTACTCCTTCTTGTAACAGCATTAATCTTCTCTTGGTCCTTCGGATTTTTCACAGTTGAGCTCGGAAAGGTACCCCGTGCCTGTAGAGTTAGATGTTGTGCTATTTGCCCCACTTGAACCTCCAGGATTTTAATTGAAGCAGTGGTGTTCCTATTGTTGTTTCTTGTCTCTTATTGAAACTAGGAGCATTGTCCAGCCAATCTTTCAATAGCCATTTCCCACTCTGCCTTTAAAGAGCCTTGTTGTTGTTGATCTTTCCAAGCGAAGTTTGGATGATTCTTCCACCCAGGAATTTGATTTCTTCAATCTGCTTTGAAGTAGCAACACAGTATACAGTTTGGTGTGGACCATGGCAAATTTCATAACTTACAGGTTGAGCTTGTTGAACTTAGGCCACCTGTTGTTTACCTATATTCAAATCCTTCAATTTCTTTTCAATTTCTGCAGCTATAGCATCTTCAACCCGAATTTTAGAGGTCTCCAACTTAAGATCAATGACTACTTGAGGTTTGCTGGTACACCTGTCATACAACTCCAAATGCTCATTCGCAGCTATCGCTTCAATAATCTTGATTATGCCGGAGGCTGTTGTAAAATTTATTGAGCCTTCAGCTACTGTATCGATCAGCTGCTTTGTTTTGATTCTGATCCCATTGACAAAAACTTACATCTGTTCAGTCTTATCCATATTATGAGTGGGACACGCTACTAGAGTTCTCTTGAATCTTTTGTAGGAATCTCCCAAGGGCTCACCCTCCTTCTACTTGAAGTTTAAGATGTCATACCTTTTCCTTATAAACACAGATGCGGGAAAATACTCATTCAAGAAAGATTTCTCCATCTCTTCCCATGACGTAATACTGCCCGCTGGGAGAGAATAAAACCACTCTTCTGCTTCTTCAGCCAAGGTAAACAGGAACATTCTTAGCTTCTTGGCTTCTTCAGTATGACCCTCAATTTTTAAAGTATTGCTCATGGTCAAAAACCTCTGTAGGTGCTTGTTGGCATATTCATTAACCTTTTCGATGAAAGGTTTTTTTCTAACTGATTGATGGTGTTCGAGTGCAGTTGAAAGTTAGCAGCATTTACCGGTTGGTTGACAATTGTTAGTCTCCCACCCAGTGTGTTCATAGCACCATAGTCTCCAAGAAGTCTCTCAAGTGGGGGAGGATTCTCGCCCATGACTTCTTCTTCACTTTCAGAATCTGAACCTGAATGAACTATAACAACTTCTTCTTTGGATTGTAGTTTAGCCAAACGAGCTTGTCTGTGCCTTGCGTGCAAAGTTCTTTCAATTTCTGCATCAAAAAGAAATTCAGCTGAGGCCTTACCTCGCATAAACAGATTAGATAAATATTAGAATGAGAAGCAATAAAAAAATGTGCAGAAAATAAAATTTTAGTCGAAGAGCAACAAAAATCTAATTGACATAAGTCTAAAAACTCTGTAATCTTTGGCAGTCCCCGACAACAGCGCCAAAAACTTGATCGATAAAATAGAAAGTGTACTATTTTTCACCGATCTAATAGTAATGGGAAAATCCCAAGTATCGAATCTCAAGGACTGCTTGACGATACAGAGTTTTGCAATGATTTCAATTAGACAAAAGTTATAAAAGGTTTTGATTGGTTTCTTTAGAAAATTGCAATTAAATGAAATAACTAATATTAGAACGATGAACAGAGATGAGTAGATTTCTAGGGATGGTGAATGATTCTTCCTATTACAACTTGCTTTCTCAATGCAACAACTAAATTATCACAATTGATTACCGGTTCTCAAGATTATCTAATCCTAATTCCTTAGTGAGTAGATCTTTGACATCACAACCTAATTACTATGTCCATAGATAATTATAATTATGATCAAGCATTCCAATATCGAGAATTTCTGGTTATGGATCTTCAGAAACAAGTTTAATGAACAGGAGAAGTTGTCAAAAACAAAGCACGACTCGTTGCACAAGGTTATAGTCAGCAAGAAGGGACAGACTTTACATAAAACTTTGCTCCGGTCGCCAGGTTAGAAGCTATCAGACTTTTAATCTCATTTACTGTAAATAATTAAATCACTCTTTATCAGAAGGATGTTAAAAGTGCATTTCTAAATGGTTACATTGATGAAGAAGTCTATGTACACCAACCCCCTGATTTTGAAGATTCAAAACATCTAGAATCTATTTATAAACTTAAGAAATCGTTATATGGTCTAAAACAAGCTCCTAGAGCTTGGTATGAAAGACTAAGTAACTTTCTCTTAGAAAATGGCTTTACCAGAGGGAAGGTGGACACGACTCTATTATGTAAATCATTTAAAATGACATTTTGATTTGTCAAATATATGTGGATGATATAATCTTCGGATCTACTAAAAAAGTCTCCTTGGGCAAAGAATTTGCTAAGAATATGCAGACAAAATTCGAAATGAGCATGATAGGTGAACTCAAATTCTTTTTGGGAATCCAAATCAATCAAGATCCAAAAGGTACTTACATACATCAAACCAAGTATGTTAAAGAACTTCTGAAGAAATTTGATATGTCAGAAAGTAAGCCATCCAAAACTCCTATGCATCCAATATGCATTTTGGAAAAGGAAGAACGTTTGTATTTGTGCCAGATTTCAATAAGATCCTAGAGAATCTCACTTAACAGCAGTTAAGCGAATTTTCAAGTATATGAAAGAATAGAAAGAAAAGGTACTTCTGGAAGCTGCCAGTTTTTGGGAGATAACTTAATCTCATGGTCCAGTAAAAGACAATCCACCATTGCAGTATCAACTCCTGAAGCTGAATACATAGTTGCAGCTGGATGTAGTACTCAGATGCTCTGGATGAAGAATCAGCTTGAAGACTTCAATATCTTCGAGAGTAACATTCCTATCCTCACTAGTAGAAAGTCCAAGTTGTCGTCATTAGCTAGAGAAGCTCAATTGAGGCATGATGAAGGTCTCTGTGCATCTAATATTGGCCTCACTTCTTGATGAAGGAGATGCTATCCTTCATCAAGGTATGCCAATAGTATCCCACTTCTTATAGGCGAGAGCTTTTCTGCTAATATGATTGTTGCAAGCTCTTTTGTGTAGTTCAAAAAGTACTAGGGCAGTTTCATGCTTGACCAGGCACCTAGAATTGGAGACAATCTCCCCATTTTATAAAGCTTTTCCAAGAGAAGGTTGTAATTAGCCCTTTGTTTTATAAATATCCTTGCCCCCCCCCCCCCCCTTGTGCATTGGAAGTTCTTCCACCTACATGTATCACATTTTGGACGACATCCAACTAGACTGAGGGCAAACTTCAAGGGGGTAAGCCTCGCCTGGCACGATGCTGGGGGAGGAAAGAGTCTCATGGATCAATGATCTGTTAAACCCTGTCATTTTTGACGTGACGAGTTTGGACAAAAGGTTTTCTCTGAAGTTTTACTCACAAAGAACATGTTCTATTTCAAAATAAGTAAAGCGAAAAGATAAATTTCCTACCTTTTTCATATGCCTAATTAGTTGGGGTTCTTTTTTCTAGTACTATTCACAGACATGGTTGGCGACTAATTAGGATCCACTCTTTGTAACACCCAAATTTACCCCGTCGAACAATAATAAAAATCAGAGTATAAAATTCATCATTTAAAACAATTCATCAAAATCAGGATGTCACATTTTCTTCGTAATACAAACAATTGCTCATAACAATAATAGATACATAACACTTCCAAAATTAGGATGAACCGATAATCAACCAAATAGTCTTCAAAACATCTGTTTATTAAGCATCAAGGAATATTCATAATTCAAATAAAATAAACTAACAAACCAAATTGGTTCAACATCGAAAATCATCAATGTTAAACAAGTACTTCAAAAATCAAATAAAATTCAAGATAAATCAAAATAGTGTTCATCCCCCTGAGTGTTACGTATCAGAGTGACAACACCGACTCGAACTATTTGAAGGTAGCTTTCATTCTTGATTACCTGCACATTACCAACATAGGGGTAACATTCAAACAGAAGGGGTGAGATATCGTACAATATAAAGAGATGTATGATAATAAATATAGGAAATGTAGCTCAAGCATAATTCACCACTTCATAACACATTAGCATCATTAAACAACCAATTCGTCATCACACAATTATAAAAATGCAATGCAACTGACACTGTGCAAATGCATATGGTACCAACAGAGCATAAGCCCCCTTCACACTTTGCCAACTATTAGAGGCATCAACAAGGCATAAGCCCCCTTCACACTTTGCCAATAATTAGTGGCAGCAACAACATCATCATCATCATCGTAATAAGCTGCAATCTATAATTATATCATTTTGGTAACATCGTCATACAACAACGTTCATACTTCGCATCATCACAAAAAATTGGAAAACACAAGTTTCAGAATTTTTTTCAAAAGGTTTTCAATTTAATTTCATTGGATAGGAAATAATTTTAGCTTTTCGAAAGTTCAAACGACGCGTCAAACGGACACTCGAGTCAAAAGTTACAAATTTTTGAAGTTTTACAAAAATGCTGTCAGCTACAGGGTAACCGATTACTTCAAATCTGGTAACCGGTTACTTCACCTACGTGGTCACTGTTTCACAAAAATTTCCCCAGGTAACCGGTTATCTTAGACCAAGTAACTGGTTACTTAGAGTTCCAGAGGCCAATATTCCCAAATTTTCAGTGAAGTAACCGGTTACTTCACTGTTGCAGAGCCAAAATTCTGTAATTTTTCTGCTACGACTTTTACCCCTCAAAACCCTAAAAACCCATTTTTTTACATATCAGAAAATCATTATAAGACACAATTTTTCAGGTCTAACACCGGTGTCATGTAATGGTTCATATCCATACACAAATTCCACCAATTTCATAACAAATCACACATCAATCATAAGCTCATAAACATATCAAAAACTCAATTATTCACACAAACATGGATACCAAATTATGGAACCTAATTTCTACCATACCCATTATCATACCAACCCTTATAGAGTAAGAAATCCACCTTTACCTTGGATTGAAGGTTACCCTAAGCTTCTAATGGGATTGCCCTAGCTCTTTGCTCTTCTCTCTTTCTAGGTTCTTCCAAACTTCCTAATTCTAATATTTTTCCTAATTTTCTCTTATTTTATTATTCTCACTAATTTCCAATATTACTAATAGGCTTAACCTCACACCCTCGCTAATACTACTACTAACACCATAATAGGCCATAATGTTCATATTCTCATTATATTATTATTATTAATAATTAATTAACTTCTAACAAAATAACATAATCCTAAATAACTCATAATTTTATCAAATAATTCGCAAACACACCATAAAATAATTAATTAAATAATCGGGCGTTACACTCTGGGCTTTTAGTCTAGAGGTCCCATTTTTATGGCGAGAACCATGCCAATACTGAGGGTCTCATGTTCTTCTTGATTGTTGTTAGTTGTGAATTTGAATTTCAATGCTTGCTCGATGAGTATGTCACCAGGTCCATCTGAGACTATTCATACAATGCTTACCTTCACATTTGAGGCGCCATCAACCAATAACACCCACTCTAGGGGCATCTCCTCGTCTACAGGAAATCAAAATTCTACCACAAAATCTAACAGAGCTTGGGATTTGATGTTTCCTCTTGGGATGTACTGGATATCATATTCGGAGAGTTCCACCGCCCAAGACACCATCCTCCCTGCCAAATTTGGTTTCTTCAGGACCTGTCAAACATGATAGTTGGTTTTAACAAAGATTTTCTCACCCTAAAAGTAAGGTTTTAGCTTTCTCATTACGATGATAACAGCTAACACTAGCTTCTCAATTTTTTGATAATATGTTTCGATGCATCTGAACACCTTTCTTTGGGGAAAAAAAGAGATATCACATTTATAACAAGAAGTTGCCTTGTGTATTTCCTTCGTGATGAGCTAGAACTTCCTCCCCCAGCGGAACCTCTAGCTATGGTGTTTTTATTAGGGTGTAGAGTTTTATCGACCATCTTCGAAAGGAAGATGGAAAGAATGAGAATGAAATAGGTGTTACCCAAGTTAGTTTTACCGGGGCCAACAAAAGTAGGGGATACTCAAAGACCTTAGTAGTTTTATAATAGTTAGGGTTTGCCCATGATAGTGAGAAGGCTTGTATGATGGTTTTATAGTAAGGTGAGAGGCTTTGTGTATTATGTTATATGTTGTTAAGTTAGGATTTGTCCATTTCTCCCATTAGGGGAGACATATTTATAGATCCCTTTAGGCCTAGGGTTTCCTTGGGAAGGATCATCGTCCACTTAGTTAATGGTGGCCCATTGAATTCCTATTTCCTTGGGAGACGTATATCAACTATTGACTCTCTGACTTCTCTTTGCCAAAAAAATTTCTTTTTCCACTTTCTCATTACTAGGCAAGTGGAAGGTATTTTGGGTGAGGCGATACCCTCTAGAGAGCGACATATGGTCGTCGCCCCTCCCAGGGACAACAAAGCTCCTAACCTTGCTAAGTCATTTACAAATATAACATTACACCATCCAAGTAAATATCATTCACTCATATTTCTAGATTGTGGATATTCACGTAGAGAACCTACTATGTTAATTTCCCTACCCCATACCAATTGGAAAATCAGAAATAAGAGCTTTCATCTCCTTATCTAAATTCAAAGTCATCTTTATGAGCAAACATATTTTATAATTGCATTCAAAGTAACCGATCTCATCGTTTTTTTTTTCATATTAAGGAACTTTTCCTCACTGATGTACTTATGCTTCAAAACTTAAATCCATAGGGAATCACAATCTCGATGGAGACCCAAACCAACTTACCCAACATAGAAGTATTGGTCTCTTACTTTTCGGATCCCAAAATCACCTAGCTTTTTGGGCTAAGTGATTTTATTCCAGCCAACGAGATGCACAATAGAGTTTGAATTATCTTTCTACAAATTTTCCTAACCATCCTATAACTAAAATCACAAGGTGGTTGAGATAGCCAAACCACTTGCATATAATAAATTGTTAAACCACTTGTTTAACAATATTATGTTACCAAGATGCTAACCTTTAACTGATTTTCTCCTATAAAAACTCAAAGTCCTTGAATTGAAAACGACCATGCAACATAAGAAAACCCAAGTATTTCTCGAGTCTGCTTTATACAAGTGCTAGAGACAATTAAATCTATTTTACTCGTTTTATTAGTAGTAGAAAAAAACATCTTTAGTTTAGAAACATTTACTTTAAGATCAGAATTTGTAAGGATGAGTTGTCCCTCTTTATAAACTCTTTCAATGCTCTATCTCCAACCAATGTGGGACTTTAGGATCTTCCTAATACACCCCCTCATGCCCAGCATTCTTTTTGGGCTTGGTGCGTGGATATTAACGGTGGGAGGCCCATGGTCCGATCGATGGGCTTTGATACCATATTAGAATTTGACCTAACTCATCCTTACAAAACATGTTGGTAAGGTGAAGAGTGTCCCTCTTTTTAAACTCTTTCAATGCTCTATGTCCAACCAATGTGGGACTTTAGAATCTTCCTAATACAAATACATAACAAAACGATTCAAGATATCATAAACGATCTCTAGCTGAGAGTTATACATTTTCACAAAAATATATATAAATCAAATCTTAACAATTAATCTATTTACTAGTATAAAAAAAACAATTGATATAATATTTTTTTAACAAAAAGGGAAAAAACCCATAACAAACAACGAATACACCAAAATTAAACGGAGGACAACAATTCTCAACAAAACAACGTCAAACAAGTGTCTAACTATTATCTTTTTGTTAGCTGAAGATTTCGATTAAGAGTTTGTGATATCTTGAATGGTTTTGATCATGAGGAAGAATTAGTTCTCATGGAGCTATTTAAGGATTTTCTCTTTAAAAGAGATGTTATTTGACCAAGAAGTAATGATTAGCAATGTGACAAGTATCCTTCGACATAGACGCCAGTATGGTCGGAACGGCAGAACGGGGAGACTTGAATTTCAAAAGAAAGCGGTTTCGTCCAGAAGACGCGTGGAGACATCTGAAAGATAAGAAACGTTTGAAACGTCGAACGTGGCAGACATCTATGTAGTGATCGTTAGGGTCGAAGTAGTATAAGTAGGAGTACTATTGTTTAGTTTGGCATGTTCGAATCAATATACAAAAAAATTCACAAAATACACTCGAAGTACCAACGCGAGAGAAAAGAGTCTTTGCTGAAACAATGTATGTGTGAAGAACATCATATTTTCATACTTTATGTTATTTGTTCAATGCAAAGTTATACTTAAAAGTTCTTTGTTTATACATTTAATTTATTTCTCTTTAAAAGTTATTTACATTAGAAAGTTGTATATTTTGCAAACTATAGAGATTATTGAATATGAATCAAACCACTAAAACACTATTCGACAATGTCCTAGGATCAATCTAGCCGATCCTGCGAGTAACCAGATTGTTTAAACACTTTGGAGGACTATGTTAGAACAAGAATTATCCTGATCAATATTCTTAGTTTTGATGATAACAATGTATATGAATTTTGTATAAAACAATGTGGTACTAATCCTATGCATTTTCCATTTCAGGAAATATATAAAGAGTATGCACAATTCAGCGCAAGAAGCACTGACTCAGAAGGTTCAAGTATGCAACATCAGAACATGCTCTCGCAAGACATCAGAAGATGGTCAAGCAGAATCAAAACATGGTCTATTGAAGCATCAGAAGAACTTGAGTTCAGAAGCAGAAGCACTGAAGTTCTTATGGTATCACGCTAGAAGCACTTCAAAGTCAGAAGACAAGAAGATGCTCTGCACCAAGCTGAATGACTCTGATATTCAAATGTTGTATTTACAAACATCAGATAAGAAGCAAGTACAAGATGGCAGGCTACGCTGACTGACAAAAGGAATGTTAGAAGATATTAAAGGCAAAGTCAGTTAAAGCAAGAAAAGCAAGGCTCGAGGTAGTTGACAAAAGAGTGCAACATTACATGCAATGTTGTACGGATTACGCAACGCATTAAATGCTCCCAACGGTCATCTTCTCAAAACTCCTATAAATAGTGAAGTTCTGATCAGAAGCAAGGTTACCAATTTACGAACAACTCTTTCAATCTTGCTGAAATGCTGCTGAATCAAAAGCTATCAAACTTCATCTTCAACCTCACTTTATTTATAATATCTTAGTGAGATTTAAGCTTAGAACTTAAGAGAAATATCACAGTTGTGATTATAGCTTATTAAGAAGCATTGTAATACTCTTGTAAGAATTTGTTTTACATTAACTTGTAAAAGGTTCCTAGAGTGATCAGGTTGTGATCAGAATACTCTAGAAGACTTAGAAGGTATCTAAGTGGAAAACCATTATAATCAAGGTTGATTAGTGGATTAAATCCTCAGGTGAGGTAAATCACTCTAAGGGGGTGGACTGGAGTAGTTTCGTTAACAACGAACCAGGATAAAAATCATTGTGCAAATTGTTTTTATCTTACGAGTTTTAAAGCTACACTTATTCAAACCCCCCCTTTCTAAGTGTTTTTCTATCCTTCAGACTAGCGGTTGTTTGTCAGAAATTACTGGTAAATAAATTGGCACGCCCAGTGGGACAGTGTCATAGTGTTAATTTTCAATTATTTTCATTTCAATTTGCAAATTTAGTGTTTTCGTTGCCTTCTGCGTTGTATGAACCTTAGAAGTGGTAAATCTTTCGATAATAACCAACCAATACCTAAGAGAAAATACACCAAGAGAATGGTTAACAACACTAACAGAGGGGGATAACAAGATCCTCCACATGGATCGGGAAATAACAATGATAGTGCAACAATCACTACAGATCCCAATACCTAATCACAGGCCATGTTTGCGCCGACACACTCAATGGTCGTAACTGGTTCCATGCCTGGGTCTACAGGAACGATCCCAGCAAATAATTCGACATCTGCTGCTGCTACAAATCCCCCATCGAATGCGCAAGTGAATCAGATGTCACAATTTGGTACTCAGGGGACACCCCCTCCGAACCAAGGGTTCAGAGACCCGAGACAATGGAGAGAGCCACCGTACGGGATGCCATATTCTTACATGGCAGGATTAAGTAGTAGTGTACCTGTATATCCACCACCCAATGTGTCAACTTTTTCCCCATTCCAAAACTCTGGTTCTGGTATGAATTATATGGGACAAAATGTTCAAGGCCAAAATGTTATACCCCCATTAACAACAAATACTCAAGCAGTGTTCCGACAACAAATGGACACTAGTAACCAAGATATGATAGGTTTATTGGCCAGAGAAATGAGGGCTATCTTTTCTCTTTTAATACTGAACATTGATAAGTCCAACCGAGACAACTCTGAAACATGTCGACAAATGTCAGCGCAGATGGATCGAATGGCAGACTTTTTGGACGCTCCTGAATCTTTGACACGTCGAAGGAAAAATCAAATAGTCATTCAGGATGATGAACCCACCATAAACCAAATTCGACCACTAAGGCCACCCCCTGAAACAGGACCCTTAGGGGCAGGATTAGATCAACAGACAGTTCAACAAGATATCCCTGAGGAACAACCAGAAAGGGTAGTAGTGTGTCATACCCCAATTTTTGACCTAAGATACCACCTCATATCATTTGCATGTGCATCATTTGCATCTCTAACAAATTGCATAGCTTGTGTTTGCTACTTGTGCTCAGCAGGGTTTAATCAAGAAATCACTCATCAGTACAAGCAACAACCAATTAGGGTTTTGTTCTCCCTTCATCTGAAATGAACTATCTTCATCAACAATCAACATTTGGTCCTCAAAGATTCATTTCAACAAGCTCAAAGGCTTTGAATCAACCAAATTAGGGTTTTGACTGAAGACAACATACTCCTGACTTTTGCTCAGGATTTGATCTAATGGCTTGGGACATGACCTCAAGACCCCAAGTGCATCATCTTGACCTAATCTATTGGCTAAAGACATTTCCCACACAAGGATTGATCAACAGTGAAATTTCAAGTCATCAGACTAGGGTTTTGAACTATCAGGGACTAAAATCAGGGATCACATTTGGGAAACCCTAAAAGGCTCCAGGGCATCAATCAAAGTTTTCAATCATCTTCAAATAATCCCTATAACAATATCCAATGGAAATTGTATCTCAATTCAAGATCCACGGTCATCAATTTCATCTGGTCGACAATTAGGGTTTTGACCTAATTCATCTGAACAACTGACTTTTTAATCAGGACATGGTGCCACAACTTAAACCATGGCTCAAGGTCCTCCAATAACTCAATGTGATTCATTCATACCATTCATTTGGTGAGGATAGCTTGGTTCATTTGAAATCTCCAGAAACGCGATTCGTCTGAAAAAGTCAACTGTACAAGATCACCATTGACTTTTTGGAATTTTGGTCAACCATGACTTTTGAAGTTTTAAATCATCAATATATGATATTTGAAGTCATTTGATCAAGGAAAATCAAGAAAATCAATCAAGAATCAAAAAGTCAAAAGTTTGACTTTTCATACTTAGAAAAATTTCTAAGTGTTTTCAATGGTTTTTTCCAAACTTTAGAAGGGAATATCTCAAAATTTCACCTACAAACTGAAAAAAACTTTTAACATGAAAGTTGTAGATTTTGATCCAATGAACAACTTTGTCACATAAGATCAACCATTTAAGAGATATGGAGCTTCAAAGTTGGTATCTTTTGAAAAATTCACTTAAAACCTCATTTTCTTCAAAGTTCATGGATCTTTTTCACCCATTTCCTTAAAGATCTTGAAGAAACATTCAACTAGGGTTTGGAAGTACATAACAAGAGCTTTCCAAAATGTCCAAGAGCATGAAAAAATATGGAGCATAGCTATGGTTTTGAATTTTGCCATTAGTGATCATTTCACTTGAAATTTCAAGTCATTTTTCACAAAGTTATGAACTATTTTACCTTATGATGCAAGCAATGACATAAACAAGCAATAATTGGAAGATATTTCTGGTTTGTGATCAGAATAGAAAGAGATAAGAAGCATAGAAGATTTTAACCATGGTTAGTCATTTTAACCATTTGCATTTAATGCAAAAGATGCCATTCTATCTCTTAATGCCAAATCACCAAAGAAAGATCAACTTGTATAGTCTTGCATTCAGAACTTTTGGCCTATAAATAGAGGTCATTTCCTCATTCAAAATCACACCAAAACCTCACAAAGCATAGGTTTTCTCTTTCTTTTTTGAATTGCAAGTTTCTTAAGTTTCAAAGAGGTAGAATTTCCAACCTCCAAACCCTTGAAGTTATGGCCAAAGTGATGGTTCTAACATTCCATAAACATCATATGGGATGTGTTTGATCCACTCACACATCCCAAAACACCCTAAAACTCAGAATCATCATCTCACCTCCATGTTTGCATATAGTGAGCCTTAACATACCAATTTCCATTATAGCTCATCTCTGTTCAAACTAACACTTCCAACGCCTTATATATATCACATATGAACTATCCAAACACTCACATAAGACCTGTAACCTCAGAATCTTCAAATTCGATTCATACTCCAAGGCTCTGCAGATCGGATTCCATGGCTTTGCTCAGGTGAATTCAGATTGTTCCAGGCATCCAAACATGTTCCATAAGGTCCATTGAAGCTGTCCAGATCATCAAACAACAACTGGAACTTCTCATTTGCAGAATTTGATTCTCAGTTTTGCCATTTTTAAGGTAAGTGCTCTTGAACTTCAAACTCCATCATACATGCATCATAAATGAAAATTGATTTGCCATCATGTTTCTGCATATGTATGGATCATTAACCCTCAATCAATTTCACAATTCATCAATCATACACGATTTCACATTGATTTGTCATATTAGGGTTCTTCGTGTTCATCACAAAATTGATCACCTTAGAGCAAAAATAAATGAATTATGAGGATACCATCATGATCCTCGTGAAAAAACGAGTGAGATAGACCCTTCACTTGATCAATTTGGTTCAGTTTTGAAGATTTTCAAAAAATCAAATTAGGGTATGTTCTTGGCGCCATTTTTGTTCAGAAAATTCAAATATTTGTTTTTAAATATAATTAAATGGAAGCGTGTATATTACAAGCTGCACGTGCAGCTCAGTTGGCAAGTGTTTTGGTTGGTGACCTCAAGGTCACGAGTTCAAGTCCCTTAGGGACCAAAACCTATCTTTTAACACTTATTTTTCTTCATTTTTTACACAACTTCATCAATCATTTTAACCAATCAAATCTCATCATTTTTACTTCATTTTTTTTACACTTCTCATTTAATATACATATTTTATGAATATCCAAAAAACTCACAAAAATAATATTTATTTAATACATTTTTATTAGGTTTAAAATGACATATTTTTAAGTGTTTTTTAATACTTTAAATATTTTTTTTCATTTGATTTTCAAAACCTAATCACTTGTAAATATTTTTTGATCAAACCCTAATCACTTAGGTCTTAATTAGGTATAAGCTTTTCCTTTATCTTAATTAAGTTGACTCTTTTGTCAAAATTTCAAACTGTTTTCAAAACGATCAAAGCTTTTCAAACGACGAAACCTCGCGTTTTTTAACAAAACAATCAACCATGTTTTATAAAATAAAACATGGGCATCCCTTATGGTATAAGTCCCATTCCCTTGTATAAAACTAGGTTTTTCATTGTATATACACCTATCTTTTTATACTTCGATCAATTTGATTTAAACCCTCGAATAACAAGATCAAAAATTAGGGTTTTCTTCAAAATCTTCACTGGGCCTCCTTTAAGGTATAAGTCCCAAGCCCTTTTGTAAATATACATTTACATAGCCATGAATAAACTCAATGGGCCTCTCCCCGAGTATAAGTCCCGAGCCCCGTGTACATAAACTGATCATCCTTACAGGTATATTTCCTTCATAAACTCCATTGTACACACACACCTTGTCATATATAATTGTTCATACTTGTTCATATTTGTTCATGTACTTGTTCATATTTGTTCGTACTTGTTCATATTTGTGATCCTGTTATATATACTTGTTCAACTTAGTACAACACTAGGTTCCCCATAGCCTCCTATTGGGCTTCGTGCAAAGAATCTCCCTAGTTTAGGTTAGGACATAGAGTATGGTTTCCCGGTGAAATCGCTCTAAGAGCTAAAACCAACTATACCATGCTTCCTCTTGGGCTTCGTACAAACGACTGTCCCTCCCATAGCCTCCTCTTGGGCTTACAATGCAAGGTCCCTCGATTGTCCCTCCCATAGCCTTCTCTTGGGCTTACAATGCAAGGACCCTCGAATAGCCTCCTCTTGGGCTTCGTACAAGGACCCACGGGCTTCTTAAAAGCATCCCCAATATCCAAATCAAATACCCTAGGAGATTAGACATTTATCATCTCTATGATAGGAGTATCTCTTCTATATCATCACAATCAATCAATCAAATTTCTTTTTTTCCACAAGGCTGGCTAATCAATCAAACCTTTTGCCACAAGGCTGGCTGATTAATCAAAGTTTTTGCCACAAGGCTGGCTGATTAATCAAAACTTTTGCCACAAGGCTGGCTGATTAATCAAAACTTTTTACCACAAGGCTGGCTTATCAAAAGTTTTTTCCACAAGGCTGGCTAATCAAACTTGTTTTTGCCACAAGGCTGGCTAAACAAAAAAAACATCTTTATCATTCTAAGCACCATAAGTGGCACAGCCCAGGGCTTATAATGAAAAGATTTCAAACAAAAACAAACAGATGTATGTGATGATATAGATTAGATACATCGAACATTGAGATGACATTTGTCTCTTATCCTTTGCTTCCACTAGCATAAGTGGGAACTACGATTGCTCTGACTTTCTCAACATCCCTTTGAGAATACGTAGGCACAAGGTCGTATCCTTGGCGAGCAAAACTTCTATCTCCCTCAAACCACTCAAACCTTAGCACCCGTAGACCCCGAGCTACAGATGCTCTAATTCCCTCTAAGGGATATGTATGCAGAAGATTGCGATGATCTTTGCGAGCATAATCAAACAAACACCTTAGGTCCCACCTATCTCGCAACAGAACCTCCCCAATAGCATAGAATGAAATACACAGACAAACATAACAAAGAAACCTATAGAGTACTATAGATACGTTGGGTGCTAATACCTTCCCTTCGTATAACCAACCCTCTTACCCGGAATCTCTCCCCCTTTTTGCATTGCTTTTAATTTTGTATTATTTGCATTGCATATCTTTTAAGGTTATTGCAACTTTTTTCCTTTTCCTACTTTGGAAATAATAAAAAGTTTGGTCGTGACAAAAAAAAAATCATTTTCTTGAGCATCGAGCCCAAAGAAGGCATCCGGTGTCTCATCCCGATTTTCACGCGACATAGTGGTTAACCGAAACCAAAATGTTGATGAGGTGATTCACAGGGTTAGGAAAAATAATCAGATGGAAACAAATCTAGCTTCTATGATAGAGAGGTTTATGACGCAAAATGGTTTGAACACAGGATTACAAAGACCAAATTATACGTCTCCTCTATCAGATTATGTTTTGCAAACTGAGTTACCTAGGGGGCGCAAGGTCCCTAAGTTTACTAAATTTTCAGGAGATACTACTGAATCTACCACAGAACACATAGCCAGATATATGACTGAGGCTGGTGATCTGGTGAACAATGAAGATCTGAGGATGAAATATTTTCCTAGTTCGTTGACCAAAAACGCCTTCACATGGTTCACAACACTACCACCATACTCCATAGACACTTGGTCTCAGTTAGAAAGATTATTCCATGAACATTTCTATATGGGTCAAACCAAGATAAGTCTCAAAGAGTTGGCTAGTATTAAGAGGAAGTTTACTGAACCTATAGATGATTATCTAAATAGGTTCCGTTTGCTGAAAGCTAGATGTTTTACAGTGGTACCTGAACATAAATTAGTCGAATGGCCGCTGGAGGTCTAGATTACTCCATCAGGAAGAAATTAGACACCCAATATCTACGAGATATGGCCCAATTGGCTGATAGGGTTCACCAGGTTAAGATATTAAAAGCAGAAAAGGCTAGAGCAAATAAAAATTACAAGAAAGAAAGGGTCACTTATGTCGAAGTAGATGAAGGAGAACCAGAAACCTTCGAAGACCAGTATGGTTTCGAAGACTGCGAAGTAGATCTAGCCGAATTAAAAGAAGCAGGCCCCTATACCTGCAAGATGATTACACCATCGAATGAAAAAAATCCTATCGAAATTGAAAAGAATGATAAATTTCCTAAGAAAACATACACGTTCGACGTAACTAAATGCGGCGAAATATTTGATTTGCTTGTGAAAGATGGCCAAATGGGTTTGCCTCTTAATATTAAGATTCCTCCGTTAGAGCAACGAAAGAAGAGAGACTACTGTAAATACCATAATTTTTTGGGCCACAAAACCTCAAAATGTTTCCTTTTCAGGGATCTTATCCAGAGTGCGATCAAGGAAGGGCGTTTGAAATTTGCAGACAAAGGAAAAAGCCAGATGAAGATAAACGCTAACCCCCTCAACATTGCTGATACAAATTACTCTGAGCCTGTCGAAATCAATATGGTAGACATGGTCGAGGTTGAAGCAAGAGGGATCATGGTAGAAGGAGGAGACGTCCTAGATGGAGAACAGGTTACTGATGGCCTGAAGGAAGATGTTACTCCTGAATTGTCAGTTGAACAAAAGGCTACTGAAGGTCTTGCGGGAGAGACTACTAGGGCTACTGAAGGCCTAAGAAAGAAATTTGAGGAAATGTCAATTACCTAGAGCGCTAATTTGGACGTCAACATGGTCAATCTGGACCATTCAATCCCAGAAATGGAAGAGGTTGAAAGTTGTTTGAAGAAAGAAGGAGTGCGCTCTCACCAGGCCAAGCCTGACGAAACACTGAAGGAATATCTCTGGAGGTGTCACAAACAAAATTCTGAGATGATGCTATGCCCAAGGTGCAGTATACAAGTAAATCCGAGGGTAGCAGAAAATTATGAAAGGTAGAAACATCCTAAAACACATAGGAACTGGAGGAAAGAAAGTGAATTGTTGGGAGTGTATCCCAAGCTTGGAGAAATCCTATTAGGTTTTCTTGTTCGTTGCCACAAAGACGAAACTGAGTGCTTGATATGCCCCAGGTGCGGGGCGGTGTACCATCGAAGGTTGTCTGAATCCTTTGAAAGAATTCCTTCTAATCAAAATTGGGATGCCCGCAGGGGCAATCCATACCTTTACATACATTTTTGACAAAAGAGGAATTCCAAGAAGACAGGATAGCCCACATCCAAAAACAAGAAGAGTTACCTTCAAAGTACCATCAGAGGTCTCAGAGCATAAATGGGTTCAAGCGGGACCAAAGAAAGACAAGTGGAGGAACTTTGATAATGGAGGGAGAACGTCCTGGGCTTATAGAAGAAGTTTCAAGCCTTAGAAAGAGAGGCCGTTAGATTAGGAAACTATAAAGGTAAGGAAAGGAGACAATTTCGATTGAAATGGGAGAATCCAGCAATACAGGGACCCTTCCAAACGAAATTCATTCAACCAAACCTCCTGTGGGAAGAAGGCTTTTCCCCGCTGGGGGCAAGATGGATTATAATAAAGCTGAAGAAGAACAAAGGAGAGAGGATGATATACCCACAAATGATTTCGACTTTGATGGAGTCTCGTCTCTACACATGAATTCTTGCAATGTGGTCTCAGTATTACCCCACGAGTACAACCAGGAAACAGAGGTTGACGAAGATGATGAGGTCGATGCAGCAAAAATGGCAAAACACAAACCTGTGTGTTACTATGTTCTCAACAATGGCGTTGTCGAAGAGCAAAATGCCCAGTTCGAGCAACCACATCAAGGTATGCAAAATCACCTTAAGCCCCTCTATATTAGGGTCAAAATTGAACAGGTTGCTGTGAACAATGTTCTGGTAGATGGAGGAGCAGCGGTGAATCTCATGCCTCAGTTCATGCTGAAAAAATTGGGATTGTTTGACACAGACGTGAAGCCTCATAACATGGTTCTGTCAAACTATGAAGGAAAAATAGGACATACTCTAGGAGTAATCCAAGTAGATTTAACTGTGGGATCAATCACGAGGCCTACTATGTTCATGGTAGTACCGGCGAAAGCTAACTATAACTTACTCCTTGGAAGAGAATGGATTCATGGTGTTGGAGCAGTACCTTCGACGATGCATCAGAGGGTATCTATTTGGAGAAAAGATGGCATAGTGGAAAACATAGAAGCTGATTAGAGTTACTTCATGAATGAAGTAAACCAGGTAGATAAGGCGAATTTCGACAGGAATTTGGGAAATATAAGCCCATGTGCTCCGGCTGAGGATGCTTATTCTTCAAATAAGAATGCTTTATACTTTCTAACTCTCCAACCAAACGGTTTCCAATGGAATCGTGAGATCATGGGAGATCCTGAAGAAGAAGAATCAGCAAGGATACGACCCTCGGGCTGGAACGAAGATGTTGATTATGTCTGAATCCTCATTTTTTGAAAAGATTTCGGCCTACATGGCTAAGAATAGACGAATAGCGGCTCTCGAAGCCGAAATTATTTATATGGCTGTTGAGGCCAAAAGCACAGAATTTATTGATACAGGACAGGAGGCGAACACTGTACTTAAACCTCCTGAGGAAAAAGTACACGAAGAAATAATAGACCAAAGTCTAGATGCTATCTATGACGATGAGCCTTTGGGATTCGAGAAAGATCCAGGATCATCAGGCGTAAAGATGTTAGCACAGGAACCACTAAAAGAGATTGATCTCGGAGATGGAACCACAAAGAGAGTTACATACATCAGCGTTAAACTTGATCCAGAGATGAAAAACAGGTTAGTAGAATTATTAAAACAAAATAAAGATCGTTTTTCTTGGGACTATGATGAGATTCCTGGTTTGAAGAGAGATCTGGTCGAATTAAAGCTTCCTATTAAGGATGGCAAGAAGCCCATCAAGCAGACACCAAGGAGATTCTCTCCAGAGATCCTTTCGAAGATTAAAAAGGAGGTTGAAAGACTCCTTCGCTGCAATTTCATTCGGATCACCAGGTATGTGGAATGGATTGCAAATATAGTTCCAGTTATTAAGAAAAATGGTTCTTTACGAGTTTGCATAGATTTTCGTGATCTAAATGCAGCAACCCCTAAAGATGAATACCCAATGCCTGTGGCGGAAATGCTAGTTGACTCAGCTGCATGATATGAGTATCTTAGCATGCTCGATGGTTATTCCGAGTATAACCAAATTTTCTTTGCAGAAGAGGATGTTTCCAAAACGGCCTTTCGTTGCCCTGGAGCAATAGGCACTTACGAATGGATTATCATGCCTTTTGGTCTAAAAAACGCTGGGGCAACATACCAACGGGCAATGAATTCTATTTTTCATGATTACATCGAAACCTTCATGCAGGTTTATATAGATGATATAGTCATAAAGTCTATATCAAACGAAGATCATCTAATCCATCTGAGCCAATCATTCGAAAGAATGAGAAAGCATGGCTTGAAGATGAACCCTCTTAAATGTGCCTTTTGTGTGCAGGCTGGAGATTTTCTAGGCTTTGTGGTCCACAAAAAGGGGATAGAGATTAATCAGAATAAAACAAAGGCTATTATGGAGAACAAAGCACCATGAAGTAAGAAAAAGTTGCAATCTTTATTAGGGAAGATAAATTTCCTGAGGAGATTAATTTCAAATTTGAGTGGTCGAATTCAAGCCTTTTCTCCTCTCTTGCGTGTGAAGCATGGAAATTTCGAGTGGACAAGTGAAAATCAAGAGGCATTTGAAAAGATAAAGCAATATATGAAGAATTCACCTATTTTGTCACCACCAAGTGGAAAGAAGCCTATGAGACTGTATCTATCGGCTTTAGACACTTCTATAGGTAGTATGCTAGCGCAAGAAGATGAAAATGGCATCGAGAGGGCCATAAATTACCAAGTAGGGTATTAAATGATGCAGAGACTAGATACACTCCAATAGAGAAGTTGTGCTTATGTTTGCATTTCTCATGTACTAAACTCAAATATTATATAAATCCAATAGATTTATATGTCTCCTCTCATTTTGATGTTATTAAGTACATGTTATCTAAGCCAATAATGCACAGTCGAATTGGCAAATGGGCTTTAGGCCTAACTGAGTACTCTTTAGCCTTCATGCCTTTGAAAGCTATGAAGGGGCAAGTAGTCTTAAATTTCATAGTAGATCACGCAGTGGTTGAGACTCCTCAACTCTTAGTTGAGTTCAAGCCTTGGAGATTATTTTTCGACGGTTCCACCCATAAGGAAGGCAGTGGAGTTGGGATTCTATTGATTTCGCCTGATGGAATTCCAACAAAACTTAAGTATAGAATCGAAGGACCTTCATGCTCCAACAATAAGGCATAATACGAAGCCTTGATAGCAGGACTTGAAGCCTTGTTGGAATTGGGGGCAACCAGGGTCGAAATCAAAGGCGACTCAGAACTAGTAAGCAAGCAATTAACGAAGGAGTATAAGTGCATCAAGGAAAACCTGATCATGTATTTCGTTATTGCAAATAGGTTGCTTAAAAAATTCGAATACATAGATATAAAACATGTCCCTAGAATAAAAAATCAAGAAGCTAATGATCTAGCACAAATAGCTTCAGGATATAAGATCTCAAAGGAGAAGCTAGAGGAATTGGTTGAAATAAAAGGGAAAGCAATGGCAACCAAGCTATCTCCAAGTGACTTGGAGAGAAATCGATTGGGTTATGCTAATGAAGAAGAATTCGAGGTATTGGCCATTGATGCTCTAACAAATACAGATTGGAGAATTCCAATTATAGAATATCTTAAAGATCCTTCATTGAACACGGATAGGAAAACCAAGTATAGAGCTTTGTCATACGTTTTGATGGGAAATAAGCTATTCAAGAAAATGCCTGAAGGCATTTTATTAAAATGTTTAGGTGAGAACGAAGCGTACATGGCATTATCTAATGTTCATAGTGGAACATGTGGGGCACATCAAGCAGGCCATAAAATGAAATGGTTGCTTTTCAGATATGGAATGTATTGGCCCACCATGCTGAAGGATTGTATAGAATTTGCTAAAGGTTGTCAAGAATGTCAAATACATGCAGGAATCCAACATGCTCCTGCAAGCGAACTCCATGCAATTATCAAGCCATGGCCATTTAGAGGTTGGGCTCTAGATTTAATTGGCGACGTTCGACCTGCTTTAGCTAAAGGACAGTAGTACATTCTTGTCGGAATTGACTATTTTACTAAATGGATCGAAGCAGTACCTTTGACAAATGTAGATCAAGAAACGGTCATAGAGTTCATTCAAAAACAAATACTATATAGATTTGGAATCCCAGAAACTATAACAACAGATCAAGGATCAGTATTTACTGATCGAAAGATGCAAGAATTATCAAAATAAATGGGATTCAAGTTGCTTACATCTACGCCTTACTATGCCCAAGCTAACGGACAAGTCGAAGCAGCAAACAAATTAATCATTGGTTTAATAAAGAAGCATGTAGGAATAAAACCAAATAATTGGCATAAGACATTAGATCAAATACTTTGGGCTTGCCGCACCTCCCCTAAAGAAGCAACGAATGGCATGCCTTTCCAGTTAACGTTTGGGCATGATGCAGTGTTGCCTGTCGAAATTTACTTGCAATCAGTACGGATCCAAAAGCAAGGGGAAATCCCATATAACATATATTGGGTAATGATGATGAATGAGTTGACAGAGCTAGACGAAGAAAGGTTGCGCGCGTTAGAAGTCTTGAGGAGGCAGAAGGAAAGAGTAGCGAGGGCATACAACAAAAAGGTCAAAGGTGAAATTTTTACTTCAAATGATTTAGTTTGGAAAGTCATATTACCTATGGATAAAAAGAATAAAGCCTTAGTGAAATGGTCTCCATATTGGGAAGGACCTTTTCGAATTTTGAAAGCATTTTCAAACAATGCATATGAGATAGAAGAACTAGCAGAGGATCGAAGGATCCTAAAAGTAAATGGGAAATATTTAAAGAGATATAAGCCATTTATGCATGAGGTAAAGATTGCAACAACGTAGATATCAGAAATCAACATTGCAAGCTAAGATGGCGAATACATATTTCATTCCAAAATATTGATTTTGCCAAAATAGGCTACATACTACAGAGAAATAAAAAAGTGATGCATAACACCTAAAATGCATCAACATTAACGGAATAATCCTAAAATACAATTTCAACCACGTCCAGAACTCAACCTCTCCAGATCTATCTGTCGCACCCTAAATTTTGACCTAAGTTTTTATCTGATTCATTCATATTAGTATCGATCAATTCATTTGCATCATTTGTATTGATTGTGTTCAGGTTCATAGTCAACTGTTTGTGAAGTCCATTACCCCAACCATCTTGCTAGTCACGTTACATCCAAATTGTGACCGATTTTAGCACCTTGTATATTTATCATTTGTTAATTAAATTAATAAGTTAAAGTTAGTTATTATCGAAATTAACATTTCTTTAATAATCAAAATAATTATTGATTAAATTAGCATTATAGATAATATTTGCATTTTTGTCCTAATCATTTATATTTGACGTTATAATAAGTTTTTGTTTAATTTACTTATCATAGAAAAAAATCAAAAAATATAACATATTATTATATTGGCTTTTTAACTTTACAATAATCTTAATGAAAATGCAGTAAGGATCCTATTACATAGGATACCTCATTTGTTTGGTAATTACATAAAGTGACAATAAAAATGCAAAAAAATTAGAACCATTGTTGCTGTTTTCTGCGCATCACCACCATCTTCTACACAAAACTCCAAACAAACTTGCTGTCAAACCTGTCTACAAACCAACAAAACCTTGTCTCTGCTCCACCAACCTGCACACAACAAGCCAAAAATTGCATCAAAATAGCACAACAGAAACCTGCACAAGAAAGGTACCAAAACAGATTACCAAAATTGTTCAAAACTTCCAAGTTTTCCCCCCAAATTCTCACCGAAACCCTAATTTCCTTCTATATAAACAAGCCATAGAAACAGAGCAAAGGAGGCGGAAAAAACCCTAGAGCGGCAGCCACCAAAACCTAAGAAAACTCTGCAACTCCATAAACACCAACATCTCAGCCTCATAACCTCACCCAATACTCTCCTGATTCAATCTCACGCACTGAACCTTGACGAAAATCCCTCTCATCCAACCTGCAGAAAACTTCTGCCCTTCAACTCAAATCCCCCTTTTAAACCTCATACTCCATACACTCAACCCTTCAGTTTACCACAAAAGAGAATTTCCTCGAACTCACATAAACCATACATACACAACTCACAACCATTCACGCACTCAAACCCCATGCGTCACAACCTCACACTCAGAACTCAAACCAAAAGCACAATACACAACCTCCAAACCTCTGCCTAATAACCTCGCAGTTCACCCTCAACCGAGTCACTCAACAACAATCGACACAAAGCCACACTCACACGAAACTAAGAGCAGAGGCGAATCGCATATCAGAAGAAGAACCAGACATAAGCCGAAGGAGGAAGAAGAGTACCTGAGCAAATTTTCCGAAAAGATGTAATTCTTGCCGTCATTTGTATCTCTCTTTTCCCTGCTTATTTGTCTTTAATCATTCCTTTGATTTCCATGTAATTTATAATATGTAATCTGAAGAACACATTGAATTGGGGCTTTAGGATTTCAGTTGGGGTTAGGGTTCTTGCTGATTGAATCTTGTTTTCTATATGTGTGATGTACCATGAACATCGATTGAGAGATCGAGAAAGATGAGAGGTTTGTGGTTGGTTTTTTCTTTTCTGAAGCTTAGCGATGTTTCACGAAGAAGGAGGCGCTGCAGCCTCTGTTGTTTAGGTTTTTTTTAAAAAACCCAACTACATTCAGAATGGGAGACGGATCCGGGTCACACTGACCCGACCCGGTCCAATTTTTTAGTTTATTCTTCTTTTTTTTTTGTCATGTTAATGTTATTGGGCCTAAACCCTATTTGATTCTTTTAACACCCCCCATGGACCCATTTGTTCATTCTTTACCTTTTTTTTTTTTATTTCATAAATTAATATCTCTCTTTCTTTTATTAAAAAATGAATAAATGTTTTCTTTTTTAAAAGTTAAACTTTTTTCATATAAAATCACAAAAAGGATGTTTATTTATTTATTTTATTTACTAGATTTTATTAAAAGACAAAAAATATCTCCTTTATATTTACCTTTAGGATTTATCAAAAATATTTTAAAATCATATAAAAATAGTTTTTTTAATCGAATCGAGTTTTGAGTTTTAATGGATGAATCAAGGAGGGTTCGTACGTACTTGTACGATTTGTCCTAAAAGTATTTGGGTGATGGCCGTTAAGCTTTTATCCGAATACTTGGATTCCATTAAACGCTCCATAAAACTCGATTTAATTCATCTTTTTTACAAAATACATTCTTTTAAACAATTAAATCATTTTATCTATAATGGAAAGAAGAGTTTGTACGTACTTGTACAATTTGTTCTTTAAACATTTAGGCGATGGCCGTTAAGCCTTTGTTTGGATGTTTAAACTCCATTAAAGACTTTATAAAAATCAATTTAACAAACACTCTTTCAAGTATCTTAAGCGATGGCCGTTAAGCTTTTGTTTAAATACTTGGATCCAATTAAATGTCTTTCAACTCATCAAATCATCTTCATCACCTACGAGGAGGTTGTACGTACTTGTACAATTTTCTCTTTCAAACATTTGAGCGATGGCCGTTAAGCTTTTGTTTAAATGTTTGATTTCTCTTAACAAACAAACTTTCAATTCATTCACACCCTTTTACATTCTAAAACACTTTTTCATAAAACGAGACACTTATCCAATTTTCAATACGAACATACTTCCACATGTGAAGATCGAACATCTTCCACTCGAATGCGATGATGGCCAAAATCATGTCTTATCTTGATTTAGTTATCCATTCTCGTAGTGATATCATATCCATGTGCGCGTAGTATTTCCATTTGAAAGCGATCGAGTACCTCTCGCTAAAATCAATCAACAAAACATTTCGTAGTTTTACCCCGAACTACGATTGCTCTGACTTTCCCATTGCACTAGGGAATACGTAGGCACAAGATACAAATGTCTTGGCGAGCACAATAATAAAAAACCTTCTTTTGTCCCTTTCTTTTTTCCAACCTAATAAAGAACGCAAGTAGATAATTAGCTAACAATAAATCACAAGATTAACTAAATGGGTCCCATCGAGTACGATGGAGGTGAGGGGTGCTAATACCTTCCTCTTGCTTAACCGACTCCCGAACCTAAATTTGGTTGCGATGACCATCTTATCCTTTCTTTTCTTAATTCGTGGGTTTTATCGATATTTTCCCTTTCCTTTTTGGAATAAATAAAGTTCGGTGGCGACTCTGTTGTACTGCGAATGCGCGAAAACGCTTCGAGTCACATTTTTACCGCTACAGAAAGTGGCGACTCTGCTGGGGACTACCTAAGAGAGACAACCCTAGTTTAGTTTTTCTTGTAATATTTGCTAATTTTATTTACTTGCTTATTTATTGTCTTTATTATATCTTTGTTTGATTTCTCATTATTATGGTTGGAATCTCTTGATTATTGGCGCATGTGAGAAAAAGCTCTACACCCGAGCTCGAGTGACACGTAAGATAAGATGGTGGTCTAGTATTAAACTCGCTTGACGTAGTGTCAAGTGGGAGGTACTAAAACCCCGCCTGGAGTAGGTCCTTTGAGGAGATGTCTGTGACTAAGTAAGTTATTTACTTGGGCTATGATGTTTCCAATTCAGACCGCCGACTCTAGGGACCTTTAGAAAAACCCTTAAACCATGACCTTTTAGGAAATGGTGGTTTCGCACCCAACTTGCGTAACGTAACTATTACTGTGGGTAAGTGCGAAAGTTACACTCAGAATAGGCTTCATTTGAAAACGTGGTGGGATGGGAAGTTATTTGCTAGATGATCAAGTTTTCAAAAGTAGCTCGTAACTCTGAGAACCATGTCTAGAACCTTTTAGGAAAGAACCTTAGAATTATCCTGTTGTGTGCTACTTTGTGCCGAGTAATTAGAATCTTTATGTATACAGTTGATTTGGAATCTACTGCCTGTGAAACATAAATTCATGCATCCCTAAAAACTGTTTTTCACTCAATTTTCAAGGAACTTAGAGGTCTTTATTTGTAAACATCATAAGTTTCATCAAAATTAATGGATCTTGGGTGTTGATGGGGTGAAAACCCTAATCCATCAAAATGGATGATTAATTTTGATGATAACTCGATCGACGCTTTGATCTAATTTTGGATCTACTTTCTCTCTTCATGCTTTTATGTTAAGAATTCAATATCTTGAGTTCCTTGAATGTCAAATAAAACCAGCATTTGCATATCATGCGTCATGTTGCGTTTGGTCTTGCTTTTTAAGAATTATCCAAAGTTTTTTCGTCTCTTGGTCTTCATAAATCAAGTTGTCTCATCAGTACAATACTCGAGCTAAGAGAAAAATTGAAAATATTGAGCAAGAGATTTGTGAACTTCGAAAGGAGATGATTACTTTAAGAGATGAAGTGCAAAAATTGATCAAGAGTGGTATTGTGTCTTTTTAAGGAAGCATGGACCTAATGCTCAGATTATTTGCCTAAGTAGGGATGAAGGCATGGTTAATGGATGCCTGGAAGTTAAGGATGTTCCTTAAAACACAAGTCCAAATGGAGAGAGTCTTCTCGGATGATTAGTTCACTTCTGCTTTTTATTTTTGTAATCTTTAATGATTGATAATGCTTTGCTTGTATGTAAGAACTTGTTTGTTTTTGAATGATAATGATAATACAATGAGTATGTTCGTCTTGAAGTAATCCATTTGTATTCACTCATAAAATGTTTTTCTGCATTATGATACCAACTTTCCTTTTTGCCTATGCAACTCTTGATGGGAGGATGATGAAATCGAAAAAAGCAAAATTTCTGGTTGTATAGTTTTGAATAAAACCCTGCTGATGATGTAAGGCATTGTTTCAAATTCCCAAACACTGGAGATATAAGGAAGATAATCCCTCGTTAACCCCTTTGAGCTTTGAAGTAGGAGTTTCTTTTCTAAAAAAATAAATAAATAACCCTTAAAATGTTAACCTGGGGCAGGGTAGTCTTCAGTTAATTCTGAGCGTTCAAAGTTCAAAAAGTGTACACCTAAGGACCAACTAAAATGGTTATCCCTCATCTACCAAAGATTGAGTCGGTCACAATATTTTCCACAAGTCAAAATGACTTATGATCACACGATTTGTTCAAAAATAAAAAGAAAAAAAAAGAGAAAAGCCCGCTAAGTCAGTAAACTGCAAATAAAAGACTTAGGTAAAAATTGGGCATCCCGCTGGATCGTCAATTCATTCAAAAGAATATGTCCAGGCAAAAGTTAGGGAAAACAAAAGTGAAAGGAAAGGATTGCAAAGTATAAATCCTAATCAAAAGAACATATTCGTGTGACTATGAGGAAAAGAGGTGACTGTTACTATAAAATCTCATTGGTTCCTTAACTGTCACAAAGTCGTCCTTTTAAAAGGATAATACTCATGTTAAATTAACTGATTGTAGGATTGGAGAACATCACGGAGAATGGGTGGGGACAAATAAACTTTGAGCCTTTAAATCTTTTTTTGAAAACCGTGAACCAGACCACGTTACAACCCTCAAAAGTCCTAATTGAAGCAAGGTTTATTTCAAAAGCGTACTTTAATAAGATAGTGTTTTCTGACTCCCATGAGTTGTGTAAAGATCATTATTGGTATCACTTATGCATAATGTCTTTTAAAAATCAATGACGCAGCTTAACCAGTGATTCATTCACAAAGTGTTACGACATGTGTTCAATAAAAACTTCAAGACTAACATGAATGTTGCATTAGGATTATCATTCTCAACATAAACATTTTTTTTGCTTGCTAACATTGCTTGAAATTAAGGAAGATTACATATATGCATCGATGATTGAATTTAATCTTTTGAGGTCTGGAAATCTATTGAAAATTTAGCGAATCATTTCAAAGAATGATCACACCCAGGGGCATGTTGCCTAAAGACTTTAAAGCATGGACAGACTGCTTTCCCAAGTGATGCTTTCACCGTTGTCAACTGTTATGGGGTGAAGTTTGAAGACTCTGTTGTGCCAAATACAGTTAATCTGAGGCAGTTACGTCAAGATTCGATGAATCTCTCCAAGAGTTTGAAGATATTGGGGAATTTTTGGATGCCAGGTTTTCTGTAAAAATCCTCTTAAGATGTTTTCTTCTAATAAACCATGCGATCTGGGGCAGTTACGTCGAGATTCGACGAATCTCTCCAAGGGTTTGAATGTTAAAAAAAATGACGACGAAAGGTTTTTCTTTCAGTTTGTGAACACAAAAGGAAATGATTAATTCTCCAAGTACAGAGCTGAGCGGTCGTTCAAAACAGGCTATCATCATGACATGGTTTGCAGATATTCGCATATAGTGGTTTTTGGATGTGTGATTTAATGTCCCCCAATTGAACACTGAATTTGAATGATCCCTAGTGATCCCTAAAGTTTGTTTCCATCTCTTTCAAAGCGGAGTTCATATTAGGAGGTTGGACTACGAACTTTGCTCCAAATGTGTGTTACCTTCCCACCAAGAGATTCAAGTGTGATAACAAAATTTTGCTCCATCAGTGACTTTTGTCATCCCCAATGAGGCTTGTCGAGTATTTGATTTTGTTATGAAATTTCGGTCTTCGCCAATGCGTATATCTTTGTCAGTTTTGTCAGCATATACATGACATGCATTCATTCATGACTACATCATCCATACCTACATCATTCATGTTCATACGCATTTCTCGATGTTTCTTTTTGGCTACTTCATTAGGTCGTGTCTATCTCCAAATGATATGTGTATTCCATAAGCAGAAAAGTGTATATACTTTCTAAATTCCCCACTGAGTTTATCCCTCGTGGGAGTGTTTTGCTTTAGCTTTCCTTTCCATTTTGGATAGGATAAATCCTTAGATGAGCTTATTCCTCGTGAGGAAGAGTCTTGGTTGACCGTTTCTCTCCAGCTTATTCCTGGATTGATTTTTGTCTCTAATCATTTATACCTTTCGAGTCATTGAAATTTGGATCAAGAGTGTATTTATTTTACACCTTTGATAAAGATCCCTGCATCCTCAAGTGAGAGTCGATGTCCAGATGAAGATTCCTGTACCTTCAGATAAAGTCGGTATTCAGATGACAAGATCCCTGCATCCTCAAGTGAGGTCGATGTCCAGATGAAGATTCCTGTACCTTCAGATAAAGTCGGTATTCAGATGACAAGATCCCTGCATCCTCAAGTGAGAGTCGATGTCCAGATGAAGATTCCTGTACCTTCAGATAAAGTTGGTATTCAGATGACAAGATCCCTGCATCCTCAAGTGAGAGTCGATGTCCAGATGAAGATTCCTGTACCTTCAGATAAAGTCGGTATTCAGATGACAAGATCCCTGCATCCTCAAGTGAGAGTCGATGTCCAGATGAAGATTCCTGTACCTTCAGATAAAGTTGGTATTCAGATGACAAGATCCCTGCATCCTCAAGTGAGAGTCGATGTCCAGATGAAGATTCCTGTACCTTCAGATAAAGTCGGTATTCAGATGACAAGATCCCTGCATCCTCAAGTGAGAGTCGATGTCCAGATGAAGATTCCTGTACCTTCAGATAAAGTTGGTATTCAGATGACAAGATCCCTGCATCCTCAAGTGAGAGTCGATGTCCAGATGAAGATTCCTGTACCTTCAGATAAAGTTGGTATTCAGATGACAAGATCCCTGCATCCTCAAGTGAGAGTCGATGTCCAGATGAAGATTCCTGTACCTTCAGATAAAGTTGGTATTCAGATGACAAGATCCCTGCATCCTCAAGTGAGAGTCGATGTCCAGATGAAGATTCCTGTACCTTCAGATAAAGTCGGTATTCAGATGACAAGATCCCTGCATCCTCAAGTGAGAGTCGATGTCCAGATGAAGATTCCTGTACCTTCAGATAAAGTTGGTATTCAGATGACAAGATCCCTGCATCCTCAAGTGAGAGTCGATGTCCAGATGAAGATTCCTGTACCTTCAGATAAAGTCGGTATTCAGATGACAAGATCCCTGCATCCTCAAGTGAGAGTCGATGTCCAGATGAAGATTCCTGTACCTTCAGATAAAGTTGGTATTCAGATGACAAGATCCCTGCATCCTCAAGTGAGAGTCGATGTCCAGATGAAGATTCCTGTACCTTCAGATAAAGTCGGAATTCAGATGACAAGATCCCTGCATCCTCAAGTGAGAGTCGATGTCCAGATGAAGATTCCTGTACCTTCAGATAAAGTTGGTATTCAGATGACAAGATCCCTGCATCCTCAAGTGAGAGTCGATGTCCAGATGAAGATTCCTGTACCTTCAGATAAAGTTGGTATTCAGATGACAAGATCCCTGCATCCTCAAGTGAGAGTCGATGTCCAGATGAAGATTCCTGTACCTTCAGATACAGTTGGTATTCAGATGACAAGATCCCTGCATCCTCAAGTGAGAGTCGATGTCCAGATGAAGATTCCTGTACCTTCAGATAAAGTCGGTATTCAGATGACAAGATCCCTGCATCCTCAAGTGAGAGTCGATGTCCAGATGAAGATTCCTGTACCTTCAGATAAAGTTGGTATTCAGATGACAAGATCCCTGCATCCTCAAGTGAGAGTCGATGTCCAGATGAAGATTCCTGTACCTTCAGATAAAGTTGGTATTCAGATGACAAGATCCCTGCATCCTCAAGTGAGAGTCGATGTCCAGATGAAGATTCCTGTACCTTCAGATAAAGTCGGTATTCAGATGACAAGATCCCTGCATCCTCAAGTGAGAGTCGATGTCCAGATGAAGATTCCTGTACCTTCAGATAAAGTCGGTATTCAGATGACAAGATCCCTGCATCCTCAAGTGAGAGTCGATGTCCAGATGAAGATTCCTGTACCTTCAGATAAAGTTGGTATTCAGATGACAAGATCCCTGCATCCTCAAGTGAGAGTCGATGTCCAGATGAAGATTCCTGTACCTTCAGATAAAGTTGGTATTCAGATGACAAGATCCCTGCATCCTCAAGTGAGAGTCGATGTCCAGATGAAGATTCCTGTACCTTCAGATAAAGTCGGTATTCAGATGACAAGATCCCTGCATCCTCAAGTGAGAGTCGATGTCCAGATGAAGATTCCTGTACCTTCAGATAAAGTTGGTATTCAGATGACAAGATCCCTGCATCCTCAAGTGAGAGTCGATGTCCAGATGAAGATTCCTGTACCTTCGGTGAACGTTGGTATCCAGATGACAAGATTCATGTTCATGTTTGTCAACCTACTGGTTGAATTTGATCATGGATCACAGTTTTTCAATTGTTGTCAGTCCACTGATTGAATATCACTCATTTTGTCAACCCACTGGTTGAAGTTTGTCTTTTTTGTGTCAATCCACTGATTGAACATCACTTGTTTTGTCAACCGACTGGTTGAAATTCATCGTTCATCTTGTTAACCCGCTGGTTACAGTCAATCATTTGCTTTCCACTTTTCAAAACAACCCACTTTTTGAAAGCAGTTTTTCTTTATCAATCCACTGGTTGATAATGGCTTTTCCTATTCCACTGGTTGAGAATTAACCCTTCGTTAACCAAACTCAATCCTCTGGTTGAAAACGACTTCTTGGCACCATTGCCTTTCCCCGCAAGTCTTCCCACTAGAACTCCTTCATACAATCATTTTATTAATCCCCACAAAGATCACTCTCCATTTCCACATCCCCAACAAGAATTCATGCATCCATGCATTCATGACGTTCCATCGCATCAAGGGTCAAAATTCAGGTCACTTAGTATTTAATTTACCTTTCACCTTTGATATCCCGAAGACCAAAGTCGTTCGAGCTATCTAGCTAAAGGTAATTAAATAGGGGCATCTGTCGCACCCTAAATTTTGACCTAAGTTTTTATCTGATTCATTCATATTAGTATCGATCAATTCATTTGCATCATTTGTATTGATTGTGTTCAGGTTCATAGTCAACTGTTTGTGAAGTCCATTACCCCAACCATCTTGCTAGTCACGTTACATCCAAATTGTGACCGATTTTAGCACCTTGTATATTTATCATTTGTTAATTAAATTAATAAGTTAAAGTTAGTTATTATCGAAATTAACATTTCTTTAATAATCAAAATAATTATTGATTAAATTAGCATTATAGATAATATTTGCATTTTTGTCCTAATCATTTATATTTGACGTTATAATAAGTTTTTGTTTAATTTACTTATCATAGAAAAAAATCAAAAAATATAACATATTATTATATTGGCTTTTTAACTTTACAATAATCTTAATGAAAATGCAGTAAGGATCCTATTACATAGGATACCTCATTTGTTTGGTAATTACATAAAGTGACAATAAAAATGCAAAAAAATTAGAACCATTGTTGCTGTTTTCTGCGCATCACCACCATCTTCTACACAAAACTCCAAACAAACTTGCTGTCAAACCTGTCTACAAACCAACAAAACCTTGTCTCTGCTCCACCAACCTGCACACAACAAGCCAAAAATTGCATCAAAATAGCACAACAGAAACCTGCACAAGAAAGGTACCAAAACAGATTACCAAAATTGTTCAAAACTTCCAAGTTTTCCCCCCAAATTCTCACCGAAACCCTAATTTCCTTCTATATAAACAAGCCATAGAAACAGAGCAAAGGAGGCGGAAAAAACCCTAGAGCGGCAGCCACCAAAACCTAAGAAAACTCTGCAACTCCATAAACACCAACATCTCAGCCTCATAACCTCACCCAATACTCTCCTGATTCAATCTCACGCACTGAACCTTGACGAAAATCCCTCTCATCCAACCTGCAGAAAACTTCTGCCCTTCAACTCAAATCCCCCTTTTAAACCTCATACTCCATACACTCAACCCTTCAGTTTACCACAAAAGAGAATTTCCTCGAACTCACATAAACCATACATACACAACTCACAACCATTCACGCACTCAAACCCCATGCGTCACAACCTCACACTCAGAACTCAAACCAAAAGCACAATACACAACCTCCAAACCTCTGCCTAATAACCTCGCAGTTCACCCTCAACCGAGTCACTCAACAACAATCGACACAAAGCCACACTCACACGAAACTAAGAGCAGAGGCGAATCGCATATCAGAAGAAGAACCAGACATAAGCCGAAGGAGGAAGAAGAGTACCTGAGCAAATTTTCCGAAAAGATGTAATTCTTGCCGTCATTTGTATCTCTCTTTTCCCTGCTTATTTGTCTTTAATCATTCCTTTGATTTCCATGTAATTTATAATATGTAATCTGAAGAACACATTGAATTGGGGCTTTAGGATTTCAGTTGGGGTTAGGGTTCTTGCTGATTGAATCTTGTTTTCTATATGTGTGATGTACCATGAACATCGATTGAGAGATCGAGAAAGATGAGAGGTTTGTGGTTGGTTTTTTCTTTTCTGAAGCTTAGCGATGTTTCACGAAGAAGGAGGCGCTGCAGCCTCTGTTGTTTAGGTTTTTTTTAAAAAACCCAACTACATTCAGAATGGGAGACGGATCCGGGTCACACTGACCCGACCCGGTCCAATTTTTTAGTTTATTCTTCTTTTTTTTTTGTCATGTTAATGTTATTGGGCCTAAACCCTATTTGATTCTTTTAACACCCCCCATGGACCCATTTGTTCATTCTTTACCTTTTTTTTTTTTATTTCATAAATTAATATCTCTCTTTCTTTTATTAAAAAATGAATAAATGTTTTCTTTTTTAAAAGTTAAACTTTTTTCATATAAAATCACAAAAAGGATGTTTATTTATTTATTTTATTTACTAGATTTTATTAAAAGACAAAAAATATCTCCTTTATATTTACCTTTAGGATTTATCAAAAATATTTTAAAATCATATAAAAATAGTTTTTTTAATCGAATCGAGTTTTGAGTTTTAATGGATGAATCAAGGAGGGTTCGTACGTACTTGTACGATTTGTCCTAAAAGTATTTGGGTGATGGCCGTTAAGCTTTTATCCGAATACTTGGATTCCATTAAACGCTCCATAAAACTCGATTTAATTCATCTTTTTTACAAAATACATTCTTTTAAACAATTAAATCATTTTATCTATAATGGAAAGAAGAGTTTGTACGTACTTGTACAATTTGTTCTTTAAACATTTAGGCGATGGCCGTTAAGCCTTTGTTTGGATGTTTAAACTCCATTAAAGACTTTATAAAAATCAATTTAACAAACACTCTTTCAAGTATCTTAAGCGATGGCCGTTAAGCTTTTGTTTAAATACTTGGATCCAATTAAATGTCTTTCAACTCATCAAATCATCTTCATCACCTACGAGGAGGTTGTACGTACTTGTACAATTTTCTCTTTCAAACATTTGAGCGATGGCCGTTAAGCTTTTGTTTAAATGTTTGATTTCTCTTAACAAACAAACTTTCAATTCATTCACACCCTTTTACATTCTAAAACACTTTTTCATAAAACGAGACACTTATCCAATTTTCAATACGAACATACTTCCACATGTGAAGATCGAACATCTTCCACTCGAATGCGATGATGGCCAAAATCATGTCTTATCTTGATTTAGTTATCCATTCTCGTAGTGATATCATATCCATGTGCGCGTAGTATTTCCATTTGAAAGCGATCGAGTACCTCTCGCTAAAATCAATCAACAAAACATTTCGTAGTTTTACCCCGAACTACGATTGCTCTGACTTTCCCATTGCACTAGGGAATACGTAGGCACAAGATACAAATGTCTTGGCGAGCACAATAATAAAAAACCTTCTTTTGTCCCTTTCTTTTTTCCAACCTAATAAAGAACGCAAGTAGATAATTAGCTAACAATAAATCACAAGATTAACTAAATGGGTCCCATCGAGTACGATGGAGGTGAGGGGTGCTAATACCTTCCTCTTGCTTAACCGACTCCCGAACCTAAATTTGGTTGCGATGACCATCTTATCCTTTCTTTTCTTAATTCGTGGGTTTTATCGATATTTTCCCTTTCCTTTTTGGAATAAATAAAGTTCGGTGGCGACTCTGTTGTACTGCGAATGCGCGAAAACGCTTCGAGTCACATTTTTACCGCTACACTATCTTTTCCCCATATTTTGTAGCAAGGAAGTCGGATAATCCTGCTTCACGCATCTTCTTTATCACACCCTTCTTTATAAAGATGTGAGTCAGAACTCTTTCATAAGGAATGAAAAGGACCTCACCATGTGAGTCCATTATTTTTTTTCCTTGATATAGTTGAAGATGGCAAGAGGTATATTGATTATCCATGTGGAGAAGAGGATAGAGGAACCTAAGATCTTCAAGCATTATTCTGTCTTGGTCTTCCATCCTGGGACGAAAGTTAAAAACAAGGACTTGGTGCCAAATCCTGCCTATAAAGGTAGTAAAAGCCTTATTAGGATCAGTAAACACCATCCTCAGGACGTCAGATATAAGCTTGCTATCATATTCAGCAATGTGAACTCCACTGGCTTCACACTGTATCAACCGGGAAATGGTATTGGTAGTGATAGCGATGGGGAAGCCAAAGATATTGGAATGGATAGTTTCTTTACTCTCACGGTCCCATATGGACGGTGGCATTTCTCCAAAGGTTGGCCAGAACAGATGGGTATATAGGACCATCCAAAATGGTCAGGTAGTACTCTAAGTCCTGCTTTGCGCACATAAGAGTAAGGTTATGTAGCGGTAAAAATGTGACTCGAGCGTTTTAACGCGCTCGAAGTACAACAGAGTCGCCACCGAACTTTATTCATTCCAAGGAGGAAAGGGAAAATATCGATAAAACCCACAAAGAAAAATGAAACGGATAAGATGGTCATTCGTAACCAAATTAGGGTTCAGGAGTCGGTTAAGCAAGGGGAAGGTATTAGCACCCCTCACCTCCATCGTACTCGATGGGACCCATTTAGTTAGTTTCGTGTTTGAGTGTTAGCGTAATGTTTGTGTTCTTTAGCTTATTAATCGAGAAAAGATAAAAGAAAGATTTTTTTAGTTTTTATTATTGTGAAGAAAAGAAAAGATTTTTTATTATTATGCTCGCCAAGACGTTTGTATCTTGTGCCTACGTATTCCCTAGTGCAATGGGAAAGTCAGAGCAATCGTAGTTCGGGCGAAGAACCACGAAAAGTTTATTGGTTGATTTTAGCGAGAGGTACTCGATCGCTTTCAAATGGAAATACTACGCGCACATGGATATGATATCACTACAAGAATGGATGACTAAATCAAGATAAGACATGATTTTGGCCATCATCGCATTCGAGTGGAAGATATTTGATCTTCACATGTGGAAGTATGTTCGTATTGAAAATTGGATAAGTGTCTCGTTTATGAAAAGAGTTTTAAAAGCCATAAGGCAAAAAAGGTTGAATGAAGTTGAAGTTTGTGTTTTAAAGGGACGTTTAGCAAAGGATTGAGCATAGGCGTGCACCTAGCGCGTCTTTACCCAAGGTATTGAACAGGAGCTAGCCCCATTGTCACTTGTTGTCCTTGTAAATTAATGTATTCAAAAGATCAAGGTATTCAAGAGGTGTGCACCCCTTGTCACTTAACCTCTTGGTTTGCTTAAAGTGTTTTAATTCAAAAGATCAAGGTATTCAAGAGGTGTTCACCCCTTGTCACAGGATCTTTCGGTTTGATTAATGTATTTTAATTCAAAAGATCAAGGTATTCAAGAGGTGTTCACCCCTTGTCACAGGATCTTTTGGTTTGATTAAGTGTTTTAGATTCAAAAGATCAAGGTATTCAAGAGGTGTGCACTTCTTGTCACAGGATCACTTTGATTAATTAAAGAGTTTTGGTTCAAGAAAATCAAGGTATTCAAGAGGTGTGCACTTCTTGTCACTTGATTTCTCTGATTTGATTAAGAAAGTTTTTTATTGTTTGATTCAAAGGATCGAAGGTATTCAAGAGGTGTGCACTTCTTGTCACTTGATCACTTTGATTTTATTAATGTGTTTTAGTTTCAAAAGATCAGGGTATTCAAGAGGTGTTCACCCCTTGTCACAAGATCTTTCGATTTAATTAAAGAAAGGTTTAAAAAAAAATGTGTTAATCCAAAAGAATCGAGGTATTCAAGAGGTGTACACTTCTTGTCACTCGATCTTTCGATATGATTTAAAGAAAGTTTTAAAAGAAGAAACTCGACGTTGGATCGAGAAATTATTTGATGACTTGGCGTTGGACCAAGATTTATTGATTTTTGGATTGAGATTAATCTAATATTTTTGGAGTTTTCAATATAAAGAAAATAAAAAATAAGATCTAAACTAAAGAAAACATGTTTTTGGTATTTTAAAAATTATGAATTTGTTAGGAACTAAAAACTAACACTAAAGAAATAAACTAAACAATAGAAAATAAAAAAAAACAATTAGATGAACAAAAATAAGATTGGTGCCAACAAAAAGAGAGCTGATGGCCCATCATGGAGAAGGCCCAAGAGGTAAAGAGACACACCCGAAGAGGGGTGCAGCGTTCAGAGTAGTCGGTGGGAATATCAATAAGACTAATTCGAGCCCAGATCCAATGGCCCATTTGTTCCATTCATTTGACAAAAGTAAAAAAACCCTATAGTCTGAAGGATCGAAAACGGCCGCTCTTCGTCTCTTTCCTCACTCAAACTCTGCTATCTTCATCTCTCTCACATTGCTATTCCATGAAGGAAAAAATGAAAAAAAACAATATTAATCTCTTCCTCACTCGATCTCTATTTCTCTCTCTCGCTGAATCTATGTGAAAATCAATCTTCCGAATCTCTCTTTCTCACTCGCAGCGAACAACAACAGTAACCTCAGACTTTCCCTCGGTTCACACTCTCAATCGTTAAGGTTTCTCTCTCAATCGCTCTCGCTCTCGTGTTCAAATCGATTTCGCACACACAACAAACTGGTAAAGGGCAAAAGCAATCAAACAAATACCCTAACACCCATTCATCCCCAAATTTAAACCCCAATCCATTAAGATTCAAAGATTACAGGAAGATTATATAGTGTTGCAAGCATAAAACAAAAAGCTAATGAAAGTAAGTACTCTTTACTCTATTCGAATCTTCTTCTCTTGAGTATGTTCGTTTCTCTTCTGGATTCGCTTATGAAATTGCTCTGACTCTGCTCCCTGCGGTTCTTGTTGTTGATTTGTTGTGTTGAGGGATGCGTGCGATGTTGTGTTGGTTCTGAGTAGGCTGAGAGTTGTTTTTTGAAGGTGAATGATTCTGGATCTGAATCGTTGCTGATGCAGAAAATGTTGAAGCTGAGTTGAAAGTGATGTGGTTTCGATCAGAAAAATCCGATGAAGATGATGTGGTTTGGATGTTGAAAAGCTGAAGAAGTGGATTTTTGTTATGAAAGCTTTGCAGAGGTGATTTGAAGAATTTGTTTGGAAGAAGGTTTCTCAATATTTCTGCAGAGTTTTTGTGGAGCTTTCTCGTGTGGCTTTGTCCTCCCCCCTGTTGCTGTGGTTTTTGTTCTGATTTATAGATGAAATCAAAGAGTTTTTTGGGGGGAAAATTTGGGTTAATTTGAACATTTGTAGTAAGCTGTTTATTACTTTTGTATGCAGGTTTTGGTTTAACCATTTTTGTGCAAGCTTTGGCCTTAGCAAGTAGTGGAGCAGCAAGAGGTTTGTAGACTGGTTGCAGCAGGTTTATGGACCGTTGTAGCAGGCATGCTGTGTGCAGTTGTATGGAGCAGAATTTTTGGACTGTTTTGTGATGCGATGCAGAGATATGAAGAAAACTACTTTGTTCTTATTCTTTTGTATTTTTTGGACCACTTGGACATAAGGTCAATAATAATAATAATAATAATAATAATGATAATAATAACTATAAAATTAAAGAAAGAAAAAAAATAAAGATTATAATAATAACTAAATAATAATAATAAACTAATACACATATTTTTTGATATCTTTTTTAAATTGAAATGATATAAAGACCTAAATCTAAATGAAATTAATGAATTTTTTTGATTTTTTGAAGTAGAAATTAAAAGGATGAATAAAACCGGAAAATATGCAACAAATGCGATAATTTGAATGCAAACGAAATACGAACGCAACATGATCATATGAATGAAATTTGTAGGTCAAAAATTGGGGTGCGACAGATGCCCCTATTTAAGTTTCTTCTATCGAAGATGTGAAGAGACTTAAATATAAAGTACACAATTTTTGTCCTTCATATGCAAATGAAATGCAATGCATGGACTCTTTTTTTGTTATTTTTAATGCAATATGATATGAGACATATGTTGAACTCTGTGGGGGATTAGTGCCACATGAGACAAACTGTTGATGGAGAAACTTGGAAATGAGAGATAAAACTCTGGGTAAAAAGATAGTAGGAATGTCTAAGAGTAGCTTTAGACGACGGAAATCATCGGAGACATTCAAGAGTAGCTTTGAATGAATCTGAAATAAAAATTTGGATAGGAATGTCTAAGAGTGGCTTTAGACGACACCAAACATCAAAGACATTCAAGAGTGGCTTTGAATGAATCTGAAAATAATCCAAACTCTGGGGAAACATCGGAGACATCCAATAGTAGCTTCGGATGGAAGGAAACCAACAAGACTCAAGAGTGGCTTTGAATGCAAGAGGAAACCTACAAGCTCGAAGATACGCCAGAGACGTCCAAGAGTAGCTTTGAACGAATGGAATCCAAACTCTGAAAAACATCAGGGACAATCCAACAGTAGCTTTGGATAAAACGGAAACCAAAGAGATTCAACAGTGGCTTTGAATGCAGAAAGGAAACCTGAACCAGAAAATATATCAGAGTCATCCTGAGGAGCAATAGATGACATGGATATCAATTTTGGAAAATACGAGCAAACATCCAATAGTAGCATTGGATGGGAAAACAAACTCAAGAACATCCAAGAGTGGCTTTGGATAAGAAAAGAATGGTATTCCGGCTCAAAGATATAAAGATCATTCAACAGTAGCTTTGAATAACACTTTACTAAGGATTATGATATCCAACAGTAGCTTTGGATAAAAGGTGAGAAACAACATGTCCAACAGTAGCTTTAGACAGAGGGAAACAAATACAAATCCAATAGTAGCTTTGGACGAAGAGAAACAATAAGACATCCAATAGTAGCATTGAACGAAGAGAGACAATAAGACATCCAATAGTAGCATTGAACGAAGAGAGACAAATACAAATCCAAGAGTAGCTTTGGATGAAGAGACAAACATCGTTTTGGTAGATGCCAAGTAAGTTGGGCTTTGATAACAAGATAAAGTGTTGATAACAACGAGACCTTGAAAGAATGCAAATGAGTATGAATTTCGTTTTGATGCATGATATTGAATTTTCTATGCATGATATATGAATGATTAATGTAATGCAATTGGTTACGACAATTGAGGTAGACTCCTTTGTGAGGGTAGATTGGAACTCTGATTCCTCAACACAAGAACATTGCCAACTCTGTTATGTCACACTGATGATCCTTTTGAGAAGGATTGCTAAACTGCTTAGGGATCACTTGAAGGAAATGCCCCTGATTGATTGATTGTTAATTGATCCTTGCTTCAGTTCTTGAATGCTGGTAACTCTTGCCCCAACATAAGTCTTGAACAACAGGATCTTGAAGTAACTTGCCCCTGATAGGATCACTGATCAAGTTTCTCGATTGTTTGAACTTCCTAAAAGATGAGTGCTTACTTGCAAATAGAATGTTCGTTCAAAAATGGAAATTTTAATGCGACACTCAAAGCATATTTTGAAATCAAATCATTGTAGGAATGATATTATTGATGTATAGAAAAATGAATCAAAAGGTCCAAACACAATGGTCTAGATATTCAAAGTGATGGATAAAGCAAAAGGTATGGTGAAACAAACGATTTGCAAAGATCTTTAGGAGTCAGGTTAACGCAACCTTGTTGTAGTATGCTTTCAAAATAAACTTTGCTTCAATTAGGTCTTTTGAAAGGTTGTAACGTGGTTTGGTTCATGGTTTCAGAAACAAAAGATATAGGCTCAAAATTTATTTGTACCCACCCCATTCTTCGTGATGATCTTCCAATCCTACCCTCAGTTAATTCAAACTATGCATTCAGGCTCCAAGAGGTTTTTTGGAATTGCACCTATTATAATGATGATGGTTCATAAGTCAAGGGAATTTTTCGAGATGGCAATCACTTCTTCCTTTTGATAGTCACAACACTTTATTGTTGTTCAAAGAATTTATTGACTTCTCCTTTTTTTTTATATCCCTACTTTTGCCTAAACTGTTTCATTTGAGATCACAGTCAGCGGGATGCCCCAATTTTGCCTAAGTCTCCTTCGTAGGTTTTGACTTAGCGGGCTTTTTTTCTTATATTGAAAAGATAGTGACTGCCTTGATAATGATTAAGGATAACCATCTTGATCACTTTTGATTGAAACCCTTATTGAAAGGTGTACTTAATGATTCTCTTGAAAGTGAATGCACAACCAAATTAACTGAGAACTACCCTGCCCCAGGTTAAAATTGCGGGTTTTTTCGTTTAAAAAGAAACACCAACTTCTAGGCTCAAAGGGGTTTGACTAGGGATTAACTTCCTTATTTCTCCAGTGTTTGGGGATTGAAACAATGCCTTTACATCATCAGCAAAGTATTATTTAAAAGCATACAGTTCAACAATTTGGGTATTTCGTTGTCATCATCCTCCCTCCAATCTTTGCATAAAGAAAAAAAAACAAGAGATATATTTTTGTTTTTTGAAAGATAAAGCATAAAGAAACACACAGTGGATGTAAATGGATTGATTCAAATATGCAATGCTCATTTCATTAAAGTTAACATTCGGGAACAAACAAAGTTCAATGCAGTACACAATATAAGGAAATTGCAAACAGAAGGGGAACAAGGCCTAGTGACTAATCAGTGACGAGGATGAGTTGCCTTGTATGATATACTGGCTCTTTAACTGAATAAATTCCATTCTTAGCAAATCTTGGCTTCGTTGAAGTTCTTCTATAGTCTTCAGATTCATGCCTCCAATTCAATGTGTTGAGGAATCAACTTGACAGTATATAGACCACTTGAGGGTGAAGACAGAAAAAATGAATCTTTTGTTGACAACTTGAATGCATGTATGCAGATGTATGATTTTTTTTTTCATGTAGGAATGATGCAATGTCATATGATATGGAATACAACACGATGCTATACAAAGATTGAATTAAAATGATAAATGTAAATGGATAACAGAACCTACTGAGGAAAGCTTCTTATAATAAGACAGTTCTATGTTCTTTTACCCAAGAATCCCCTCACAAGGTTAGCTCTATAGTTTTTGGATATAACATAACCTCTACAGATGGAACGGGTTCTAAAGGTCCTTGGAGTTAACGACGAAATCAGATTTCGGTCATGCGATGGGTGAACCATCTTATGACAAATCTCATGACTAAGTCTCCTCCAAGTGGGGTTTTCGTATTAGCCATTCAAGGTGTTCACCTTGGGGACTAGCACTACACAACCACCTCCTAACTTATGTTTTTCTCTTGTTTTTCAAAAGCTCGGGTTGAGAGCTTCACTCAAATATCATTCCCATACCCACAAATGAGTATATACAGAAATAAATAAAAGCGGTAAAACAGGAGTAAAGAAACATAAATAATACAAGAATAAATATAAGGAACATAAGCATAAAAAACGCAAGAATAAACAAACAAAAGCAAACACTCAAACATAAAACAAACTAAACTAGGGTTGACCCTCTTAGGATTGTATGTCCCCAGCAGAGTCGCCACTTTCTGTAGCGGTAAAAATGTGACTCGAGCGTTTTCGCGCGCTCGAAGTACAACAGAGTCGCCACCGAACTTTATTCATTCCAAGGAGGAAAGGGAAAATATCGATAAAACCCACAAAGAAAAATGAAACGGATAAGATGGTCATTCGTAACCAAATTAGGGTTCGGGAGTCGGTTAAGCAAGGGGAAGGTATTAGCACCCCTCACCTCCATCGTACTCGATGGGACCCATTTAGTTAGTTTCGTGTTTGAGTGTTAGCGTAATGTTTGTGTTCTTTAGCTTATTAATCGAGAAAAGATAAAAGAAAGATTTTTTTAGTTTTTATTATTGTGAAGAAAAGAAAAGATTTTTTATTATTATGCTCGCCAAGACGTTTGTATCTTGTGCCTACGTATTCCCTAGTGCAATGGGAAAGTCAGAGCAATCGTAGTTCGGGCGAAGAACCACGAAAAGTTTATTGGTTGATTTTAGCGAGAGGTACTCGATCGCTTTCAAATGGAAATACTACGCGCACATGGATATGATATCACTACAAGAATGGATGACTAAATCAAGATAAGACATGATTTTGGCCATCATCGCATTCGAGTGGAAGATATTTGATCTTCACATGTGGAAGTATGTTCGTATTGAAAATTGGATAAGTGTCTCGTTTATGAAAAGAGTTTTAAAAGCCATAAGGCAAAAAAGGTTGAATGAAGTTGAAGTTTGTGTTTTAAAGGGACGTTTAGCAAAGGATTGAGCATAGGCGTGCACCTAGCGCGTCTTTACCCAAGGTATTGAACAGGAGCTAGCCCCATTGTCACTTGTTGTCCTTGTAAATTAATGTATTCAAAAGATCAAGGTATTCAAGAGGTGTGCACCCCTTGTCACTTAACCTCTTGGTTTGCTTAAAGTGTTTTAATTCAAAAGATCAAGGTATTCAAGAGGTGTTCACCCCTTGTCACAGGATCTTTCGGTTTGATTAATGTATTTTAATTCAAAAGATCAAGGTATTCAAGAGGTGTTCACCCCTTGTCACAGGATCTTTTGGTTTGATTAAGTGTTTTAGATTCAAAAGATCAAGGTATTCAAGAGGTGTGCACTTCTTGTCACAGGATCACTTTGATTAATTAAAGAGTTTTGGTTCAAGAAAATCAAGGTATTCAAGAGGTGTGCACTTCTTGTCACTTGATTTCTCTGATTTGATTAAGAAAGTTTTTTATTGTTTGATTCAAAGGATCGAAGGTATTCAAGAGGTGTGCACTTCTTGTCACTTGATCACTTTGATTTTATTAATGTGTTTTAGTTTCAAAAGATCAGGGTATTCAAGAGGTGTTCACCCCTTGTCACAAGATCTTTCGATTTAATTAAAGAAAGGTTTAAAAAAAATGTGTTAATCCAAAAGAATCGAGGTATTCAAGAGGTGTACACTTCTTGTCACTCGATCTTTCGATATGATTTAAAGAAAGTTTTAAAAGAAGAAACTCGACGTTGGATCGAGAAATTATTTGATGACTTGGCGTTGGACCAAGATTTATTGATTTTTGGATTGAGATTAATCTAATATTTTTGGAGTTTTCAATATAAAGAAAATAAAAAATAAGATCTAAACTAAAGAAAACATGTTTTTGGTATTTTAAAAATTATGAATTTGTTAGGAACTAAAAACTAACACTAAAGAAATAAACTAAACAATAGAAAATAAAAAAAAACAATTAGATGAACAAAAATAAGATTGGTGCCAACAAAAAGAGAGCTGATGGCCCATCATGGAGAAGGCCCAAGAGGTAAAGAGACACACCCGAAGAGGGGTGCAGCGTTCAGAGTAGTCGGTGGGAATATCAATAAGACTAATTCGAGCCCAGATCCAATGGCCCATTTGTTCCATTCATTTGACAAAAGTAAAAAAACCCTATAGTCTGAAGGATCGAAAACGGCCGCTCTTCGTCTCTTTCCTCACTCAAACTCTGCTATCTTCATCTCTCTCACATTGCTATTCCATGAAGGAAAAAATGAAAAAAAACAATATTAATCTCTTCCTCACTCGATCTCTATTTCTCTCTCTCGCTGAATCTATGTGAAAATCAATCTTCCGAATCTCTCTTTCTCACTCGCAGCGAACAACAACAGTAACCTCAGACTTTCCCTCGGTTCACACTCTCAATCGTTAAGGTTTCTCTCTCAATCGCTCTCGCTCTCGTGTTCAAATCGATTTCGCACACACAACAAACTGGTAAAGGGCAAAAGCAATCAAACAAATACCCTAACACCCATTCATCCCCAAATTTAAACCCCAATCCATTAAGATTCAAAGATTACAGGAAGATTATATAGTGTTGCAAGCATAAAACAAAAAGCTAATGAAAGTAAGTACTCTTTACTCTATTCGAATCTTCTTCTCTTGAGTATGTTCGTTTCTCTTCTGGATTCGCTTCTGAAATTGCTCTGACTCTGCTCCCTGCGGTTCTTGTTGTTGATTTGTTGTGTTGAGGGATGCGTGCGATGTTGTGTTGGTTCTGAGTAGGCTGAGAGTTGTTTTTTGAAGGTGAATGATTCTGGATCTGAATCGTTGCTGATGCAGAAAATGTTGAAGCTGAGTTGAAAGTGATGTGGTTTCGATCAGAAAAATCCGATGAAGATGATGTGGTTTGGATGTTGAAAAGCTGAAGAAGTGGATTTTTGTTATGAAAGCTTTGCAGAGGTGATTTGAAGAATTTGTTTGGAAGAAGGTTTCTCAATATTTCTGCAGAGTTTTTGTGGAGCTTTCTCGTGTGGCTTTGTCCTCCCCCCTGTTGCTGTGGTTTTTGTTCTGATTTATAGATGAAATCAAAGAGTTTTTTGGGGGGAAAATTTGGGTTAATTTGAACATTTGTAGTAAGCTGTTTATTACTTTTGTATGCAGGTTTTGGTTTAACCATTTTTGTGCAAGCTTTGGCCTTAGCAAGTAGTGGAGCAGCAAGAGGTTTGTAGACTGGTTGCAGCAGGTTTATGGACCGTTGTAGCAGGCATGCTGTGTGCAGTTGTATGGAGCAGAATTTTTGGACTGTTTTGTGATGCGATGCAGAGATATGAAGAAAACTACTTTGTTCTTATTCTTTTGTATTTTTTGGACCACTTGGACATAAGGTCAATAATAATAATAATAATAATAATAATGATAATAATAACTATAAAATTAAAGAAAGAAAAAAAATAAAGATTATAATAATAACTAAATAATAATAATAAACTAATACACATATTTTTTGATATCTTTTTTAAATTGAAATGATATAAAGACCTAAATCTAAATGAAATTAATGAATTTTTTTGATTTTTTGAAGTAGAAATTAAAAGGATGAATGAAACCGGAAAATATGCAACAAATGCGATAATTTGAATGCAAACGAAATACGAACGCAACATGATCATATGAATGAAATTTGTAGGTCAAAAATTGGGGTGCGACAGGTTAATCTTGTGTTCATTAAAATCAAAGGGACAAAGGATTCTCTCTTTGATAATGAGAGGAATGTTTTCTCTGCTAAGGGAAGACATGGTGAAGAAAGCAAAAGAGTTTGTTTTGAGGTGCAAGAGTTATGGGAAGGACGTGAAGAAGTAACAAAGACCAAGAGGTTTTTATAGAAGTCACCCACATTAAGGTGATCACGCAAAAGCAGTAGTGGTGGGCCACATGTTAGATCCCTAGAGGGAAGTTGTATAGTCCGCCGCATTTGTGCCTTGGAAGTTGAAACTAAATCATCACATGTTCAGCGCACTTGAGAACTGAATGGACGTTTGGGAAACTGCGTCATGATTGATTGACGGTTATTTGCTTGGGGCACCCAAAAGTCTAATCGAAGCTTAATGACCATAGGGAACCTAATGGTATGAATAGTCATAATATAGAGGCAATTATTACAGCTAAAATAATAATTAGATTGAGATATTCAAAGTTGCCAGAATTACAAGTTTTGTCTTAAGAAAAGATTACAAGCAGAAATACTAATAATAAAAGCTGAAGAGACTAAAAGGAAACGGAGGCCTTCCTGCGTTGATATTTGATCTTCGCCAAATCCATTTTGTATTGAGCAGCCTCTTGGATTTCCCGCAGTTGAGCAACCTGTGCGTCCATGGCAGTAGCTTTTTCAATGTGTTCGACGCTTTGTTTTGCCAACTTATATGCTTCTGTGCTATCCAAGCCTTGAACGGCAACTTGTTCTGTCTTTGCATGGGAGATTTTCTCCTTCAGCTTGTCGATTTGAGACTCCCAAAGTTTAATCGAAGAAGCATATTTGTTGAAGTTGGTTTGTGCTAATTGCTGGTCAGCGAGCAATTTCTTGGATGCTTCATAGGCCACACGCGCTTCGTTGAACTCAGTAGATATGGCGCATTCGATTGACTTGATCTGCAGTAGCGTCCACTTCTCTGTTTCGTTCTGCTTGGACTTGATTAATCAGATTTTGAATATCGATGAGGGTTTCACCTACATCAGTGGGGCAAGCAGTGATATTGATCTTGCCTATCAGTTTTTTAATGCTCGAACCAACTGTGGACCTCCGTTTTTTATCCCGGGCCATACCTCTGTTCTGTAGAGATACGTGAACTGACTCTTTTTTATCGCTTAATGCTTTCGCATTTTGAAAATTCACAGAGTCGCCACCGACCTTTTATTTTATCCAATTAAGGAAAGGTTTATAAAAGAAACAGAAAAAAGACCTTTAAGAAATTCTGGGTAAGGGGGTAGGTTATACAAAGGGAAGGTGTTAGCACCCTTTGTATCCATGGTTATCCATGGGCTCTTAAGTTTGCTTAGCTCACTTGTTTTTCGATCACTTTTCAATTGCTTTAGAATGCTCATATGTGGTTTCAAATACCTTTGTAAATTGAATTTTGTAATGATCCGTGTGTGGATGTATACAAAATGCTTGTTTATCTTTCGAAAGATGTTTTGAAAAGAACGTTAACTTTGTAATAATCCGTGTTTGGATGTATACAAAATATTGTCTTTTTGGAAAGTTTTGTTTTGAAAAACAACAGTATATGAGAATTTTGTTTGTTTTGATTTGATCAAGCAAACTAGGAGGTCTACCCTGAGTTGTAAGGTCTTTATCCTATTTCCTTTAAAAATCTATCCTTTCACCGGATACAAACAAAAGGTTCGATTTTGTACTCGAAACAGTAGAATTTTGACTTTGATTTTGAAAAGAATGAGAAGGGATTTACCTTAAGAGGTGCAAGTGTGATTGTGATTGTATTCAGATATTTTATCTTTGAAGTTAGTGATCTAACGGTTCAATTTTATCTTTGACATACACGCAGTTTATATGTGCGGGAAATTAAAATGCGGAAATGTAAAGTGCGGAAAGTAAATCTACGCTATTACATCGATTGTGCAGGAAATGTAAACTAGCCTATTTACATGAATTTGACATCCTATACATTTATCTAGGAATTTAAATTGCAAGAAAAATAAAAGGCATGTTTTTGGATTTTTTATGATTTATTTTAATTATGATTAATGCATGATTAATTAAATTAAAATGAAGAAAAAAAAGATGAAAATAGATTTAAACCTAGAAATTAAGTTTAAAATATGTACAAAATATTTTTCAATTAATTTTAAAACAAAACTAATTTTTTTGGAATTTTTGGAATTGATTTGAAATTGATTAAGTTAATTAATACATAATTATGCAAATAATTATATAAATAATTAAAACTTAGAGAGAAAATTATTCAAAATATGTACAAAATTAGTTTATAATATATAAACAATATTTTATATAAAGAACAATTTTTTTTATGATTTTTTGATTGGTTAGAATAATTAAAAAGCCAATATATAAATATATACTAATTAATTATGCAAAATATTGAAATTTTGAAGAAAAATAAAATATTTTTATTTCAGAAAATAATATATTATTTTAGAAGTCTAAAAATATTTTTTGTATATTTTTTTGGATTTTTAAAACTATTTTTAATTAATTTTACAAAGAAAATTAAAATAAAATAGAAAGTAAAAGGATACCGATCATGTGTGGTGGGATTGAGAGTCCATGGTAAGGACTGCTTTGTCTGGGGCGTTGGATTAAATTATGAGGAGATCTTGTGGCTCAGATTTAAAGTCACATGAGGCGCATGGATAAGGAGACAGCATGTGATCATGCAGAGTTTGAGAGTCCAGCGTGGGACCCATTCTAGTTGACCAGCAAATGAGGAGCATGGGATGTGCCACGCGTGCAGATAGAATGGTCAATTTTGACTGACGAACCACGCTTGGACGCGTGGTCGTCTTCAACCTTCATCTCCTTTATTTTTTAAACAGATAGCGGGGGTTTTAAACCTCCTCTATTTGTACAGTAAAAATGCCATTTTTGGTAGCTTCATCAACCTGCAAAAATAAGTGTTAGGAATAAAAATAAATGACCCAGATCCCCTAATTAGGATGCTCTGAGTCCAAATATGACGTTAGTTTCGCTGTTTGAGTATTGTAGTTATGGATTCGAAGAGATCAAAGTTGAAACATGCATGAACACTTGTTAATGGCATAGAGCTATCCTCACGTGGAAACTAACATGTTAGAGCCCAGATCTTCCCAATAGGACCTCATGAACACATTAGGATGATTAGATTACATTAAGACTGATTGAATATAGGAAAACGAAAATTGATCATGTATGAATATGAAGAACACTATGCACGTGCTACGACTCTCATGGGACCATATTAAGGGTTCATTCTTACTCTATATGATCTCAAAAGATGATTGAAAGTGTTTGTTTGTATTGATATTGATTGGAAATATGAAAATGAAAATTACATAGCTTAGAGATTTTTGTGAGGATTATGATGTTTCTATGCTATGCTTGAGCTATAATTTCGTGTGTGTTGGCCCTCCTCTGTTGCTGAAATATGCTTGCCTATTTATAAGCCATGAGGTGCTTAAAATTGAAGCTAAAAGCATTGATTGCTTTTGTTGAAATTTTGACCTTTTTAGCTTAAGAATCAAGCAACCCTTGCTTAATTTTTCCACACCTCTTGCCATAGACCTTCCTTGTATCTCATGCTGCAGAATTGGAGTGATTATTTGATGAGTCATGCTTGGAAAATAAGCTACCCATTATTCTTCCATTTTCCTTTTTAAATTTAATCTTATATGTGATAAAATTAAATCAAAAATGGATAAAAATGATGTGGGCTTTGTCTTGGTCGTGGGAGGCCCATAATAACATGGAAAACATGTTTGAACCATGAAAACTTGGCCCCATTTGGAAAAAATACATTTTTGAGCAATGTTGATTTCATGTATTTTCCCAAAATTTAGCCAACTTCAACAAGGTGTAAATCCCTCAATTTTTGTCATATGAAGGAGATCTTGCACTTTTTGGAAACCTCAAAGAGTCCTCTAACCAATGCCTTTGGTCTCATGTCAAAATGATTTTTGATGCTCTTTGTGTGTCCTTTTGAAAAAAGTGTCTTTTTGTTGACTTTGAAAATGACCTGTAATGTCTTTGATCATATTTTTCAAATGGTGAATCCAATGACCATGGGATCAATGGCATTTGAAAGATAATTGAATTTCCTTCAAAATGAGCTTTGGTTTGAATTTTTTGGATGAAGGATGAGAGAGTTATGATCAGTCAAAGTTGAGTTGACTTTTCAGGCAAAAACCCTAATTTTGAATCTTAGGGTTTTGTTGATTTTTGATCTTTCCTTGATGAATTATGATCATCCAATGATCAAATGATGAATCCTTTGACAAAATATGGACTTTGACAAAAAAATTCATTTTTGACTGTCTGTTGACTTTTTTGGTCAAACGGGTCGTCTGTTGACTGTTTGGGCTGCTGACGGTGCGTCTGAGTGAATTGAAGTTTGAAAATTTGTATGATGGTACTTTGAGATATATGGATGTGTATGAAATCCATTTGAGCTCTCAAAAACTTGTTTCTCCTGTAAAAACAAGAAAACCCTAGTCAGGGACTGTTTATGTAGGAGACAGTTAAGCGTACCTGATTTTTGTGCAGTGTTGAGTCTCTGCTAATCGCATGATATTCAGAAGACTTCTAGAACAAAAATCTTGGAATTTTGAATTGTGAAAGATTGATTTGATTGATGGTACAAAACACTGAGAATTGTACTGCCAGCAGTTTGGCTGTCGACTGACTGTTCAGGTATTGACGTAGCAGTTAGAGTGAAAAATCAACAGTCAAAGTTAATTTTCTTTTTTTGTTGTTTTTGTTTTTATGTGAAAAATGAAAGTTATTTACATGACTTGTTAAAAACACAGACATAATAACTAACTAATATTTACTGTATGCAGGCAAAATTACCGATAATAACCCTGAAAATCATTTAATGCACAGAAAAATGAATATTTGACTGGCAGAAAACACATAAAATATTATCTGAGTAATTAAGCAATATTATGAAAAATAGTACAACATTTAATACTGACAGTACAAATATTACATACTATATTGAACAGTACGACGAATAAACGGTACATTTAAGAAATACGGCAAATCTTAAAAATAACGATTGATAACCCATGCTACAAATAGTAACATGTAGATGATTGGGAGCATAAGCATCCCAGGTCCACAGTGTTCCGGGCTATGTAGACAGAAGAAAGACATGATCACCGTAGCAATGGTGATGACCATAAGAAAACACGTTTCCCACCGCTTCGCCATTTTGTCGGGGAAGAAGAAAGGATGGATTATGAAGTAGAAATTTGAGAGATGAATTAGAATTTGATGTGAGATTTTATGGAAGAAAATGGGAGGTATTTATAGAATGGAAAGAAGGATAGAGACGTTGGGGAATGATGTGATTCCGTACAAAAGGAAAATTTGAGTGGAAGTAAGATTTGAAAGAAAGTGTATGATAGTGTTGGGAAAAAGAGAGATGTAGAGAATAAAGTTAGGATTTGATTTTTGAAAAAGAGATTTGAAAAGATTTTTGAAAATAATGGAATATAGTACAAAAATTAGTGGGAAACAAAAGATAATAATAATCTACTTGTTACCAGTACAGTCTGAGTTTCCTGATTCTGCGCCTGCAAAAAGATTTAACTCTGTACCAATTGTGTCAGTACTATTTATCTGTAAATAAATAAATAGCATGTGTGAAGTAATAAACAGTATTTGGCGTTTGCGTAAGAATAAATTCAACTGCAAGCCAAATTACTGTATAAGAAGAATTCTAAAAACTAAGTATTTCATATATCAGGATCTTTGTTGAAATAAAAATCCATGATTATATGAGACTTTTAATTTTCAGATTGGAGTTTTCTTGAAAAATAATGCGGGCAAATTTTGGGGTATAACAGTTGCCCCTATTCAATCTTCTTAAACCTGAAGAGATTGTCTGAAATCTGAAGGTAGAAGATGATTGAATATTTAGATGCCCTGAAAATTTGCACTTACCTTGATCAGAAGAGATGTTGGAAGTTGCATTTGAATGTCGTCTGCGAAATGTTGTTGGCAGATTGACACATTACCTGAGATGGGCTTTCAGATGCCACCTGGTGAATGGGTTGATGGTTTGTTCATCAGAATGAATCCATTGATTATATCTTGATGAAGGATTTGAAAGTCTTTGTGTTGACTGTTTCGGAACCGTCCAAGGTTACCGCTTTAAGTCTTGGAAGATAATCGTTACGGAACTTGTCCAAAGTTTTTCCGATTTAGATTTTGGAAGTTGATCATTGTGGAACCGTCTGAGGTATCGCTTTAGATCTGCAATGTTAAATCGTTCTGGAACCGTCTGAGGTATCGCTTCAGATCTGCAATGTTAGATCGTTTTGGAACCGTCTGAGGTATCGCTTTAGATCTTTGATGCTAGATCGTTCTGGAACCGTCTGAGGTATCGCTTTAGATCTTTGATGCTAGATCGTTCTGGAACCGTCTGAGGTATCACTTTAGATCTTTGATAGTAGATCGTTCTGGAACCGTCTGAGGTATCGCTTTAGATCTGCAATGCCTGTTTTTGAGTTGGTTAGTGATCAGAATGAATCTTCGGCTTGATTATATCTGAGAGAACCGTTCATGAAATTCAGGTGAACACTGCATGTGATTGAGAACATCTTTGTCGAAGATATCCGTCTGCCTGAAAAATCAAGTTAGTGATATGCAATGTTCATGATGCATGTAATGTATGATATTCCCAGAGAAATATGCATGTTATGTTGTGTATGAATATGCGTATGAATATGCGCATGATGCATGATGTATGATGTATGAATATGATGTATGAATGTGATGTATGAATGTGAGATGTCGAGCTTTTATTTGGGAAAATAAATTTCCGCCAGTCATCTGGATATGACTATATTGTGATCGTTGATGATCTTTTGTCTTGTTTGAGTACCCTTGGCTGGGGAAATTCTTTGAGAACCCTGGTATTCTGTTGAAGGATCTTTGAATATCTCTTGAGAATGAAAGGTAGCTGGAAGTTCTGATGCCCTTTCAAATGGGAATGAGGAAGATGCATAATCCTCCGATGCACTATCTGACCAAGTCCGGGCGCGGGGATCACACCTTCTGAAGATAGTAATCTGGAACAACCCTGCTGGGGGATAAGACTTCTTTTGAAGAGAAAATCTTTTTGAGGAATTTGCTGAGAAATGCGTTTCTCTTGGGGATTTTCTTCTGATGGGATGATGTCCAGATAATTGGGACATTTCCTGAATGCTATTCCTGTTTTTCCTGGTAAACATCAATCATATTCAAATGCACATGTTCATTCAAAATCATCATTGGGACGCTTACGTATTTAAACAGAAAGAGTGAAAATAGTGATTTTTGAGCCTAAGCTGCATTGATTTTTGAAAAAGAGCCATGATAGGCTGATTAGCACAGGGAGACAACAATCCTAGAAGTAGGAAACTGTCAGAAAGTTTTGGAAAATATTTATAGAGATAAATAGCTATGTGAAAACAATCCAGTCAAGTTTCAACTCTGCTATTGCCAATCTGTCCTCGAGCATCTCATCCCTCACTTGTTGGAAGAAAGTGATTGGACTGATCGGTGTCTTTGAGGTGTTGAATCTTGATGGTGAGTAGGCGGCTGAACGGAACACAGTTGTATGCTTCATTCCCTAACTTTTGCCTAGGCTGCCCTTTTAGGTTTTCAGCCTACCGGGATAGTATTTGTTTAGTCTCTAACTTTTGCCTGGACCGCCCTTTCGGGTTTTCAATCCACCGAGACGCTCATTTTTTGCCTAAGTTGCCCTTTCAGGTTTTCAACTTAGCGAGCTGTTTTTTTTTCTTTTTAAGCGAATTATTTTTTGACTATGTCAGCATTCACAGGGTGTGGGAAATCCTCACCATCCATGGTGGTAAGCAACATGGCGCCGCCGGAGAATATTTTCTTGATTATGAATGGTCCCTCGTAGGTGGGAGTCCATTTGCCTCTGGGATCACCTTGTGGTAAGATGATGCGTTTGACAACCAAGCCACCAGTTTGGTATGCTTGACTTTTGACTTTTTTGTTGAAGGCTTTGATCATACGCTTTTGGTATAGCTGACCATGACAAATAGCTGCGAGCCTTTTCTCATCAATCAAGTTTATTTGGTCCAACCGTGTTTGAATCCAATCGTCTTCGTCTAGATTGGCTTCTTTCATAATCCTTAGGGAAGGAATCTGAATTTCAATTGGAAGAACTGCCTCCATACCATAGACTAAGGAGAATGGAGTTGCCCCTGTTGAAGTACGCGCAGATGTGCGATAACCATGAAGAGCAAAAGGCAACATCTCATGCCAGTCTTTGTAGGTTACTATCATTTTTTGTATGATTTTCTTGATGTTCTTGTTGGCAGCTTCCACTGCGCCGTTCATCTTTGGTCGATATGGAGAAGAATTATGATGTTTGATCTTGAACTGTGTGCAAAGTTCAGTAATCATTCTGTTGTTTAGATTTGTGCCATTGTCCGTGATAATCCGTTCAGGGATGCCGTACCGACAAATGAGATTGTATTTGATGAACCGGGCCACCACATTCTTGGTAACAGAAGCAAATGAAGCTGCTTCTACCCACTTTGTGAAGTAGTCAATAGCGACCAGGATAAAGCGATGTCCGTTGGAGGCAGTAGGTTTGATTTCTCCAATCATATCAATACCCCACATTGCAAAAGGCCAAGGAGCCGTCAGGACGCTTAATGGAACTGGAGGTACATGTACTTTGTCAACGTATATCTGGCATTTGTGACATGTTCGGGAGTGATGATGGCAGTCTGTTTCCATGGTAGACCAGTAATAACCTGCTCTCAGGATCTTTTTAGCCATTGTATGTCCACTGGAATGAGTACCGAAGGCACCATTGTGTATTTCTTCCATGATCTGTTCTGCTTCCTTCTTGTTTACACAGCGAAGTAAAGTCGAGTCATGGTTGCGTTTGTATAGGGTTCCATTGCTTAGAAAGAATTTGGCAGCAAATCTCCTTAGAAACTTTCTATCGTTAATGGATGCCCCTTCAGGGTACTCCTGAGCTTCGAGATATCTTTTTACTTCATGGAACCATGGTTTTTCCTCGGTTCCTTCGGTATTGACCTCATTGCAATATGATGGTTCATCTTGCCTGTAAATGGTGATCATAGGCGCCTCGTTGTCCCACCTGACTTTGAACATGGATGACATGGTAGCTAAAGCATCAGCTAGTTGATTTTCCTCGCGTGGGATGTGTTCGAAAGTGATTTCTTCGAAGTAAAGAATCAAACTCAGCACATATTCTTTGTAAGGAATTAGATTCGGGTGCTTCGTGTCCCATTCCCCTTTGACTTGGTAGATTACCAAGGCCGAGTCTCCGTAGACTTCCAGGAATTTGATTCTTAGATCGATTGCAGCTTTAAGACCCAGAATACATGCTTCGTATTCGGCTATATTGTTAGTGCAATTGAAGCATAACCTGGCAGTGAATGGTGTATAACCTCCTGCGGGGGAAATGATCACAGCCCCGATGCCGTTGCCAAGTGCATTAGAAGCTCCGTCAAAAACCATAGTCCACCGGGATCCTGGCTCGGGTCCTTCTTCTGGTCCTGGTTGTTTGTAGTCATTGACTAGCATAATGTCTTCGTCTGGGAAGTCAAAGTTCAATGCTTGATAATCATCCACTGCTTGATGAGCCAGATGATCAGCTACCACACTTCCTTTGATTGCTTTTTGTGAAGTGTATTGAATGTCATATTCTGTCAAGATCATTTGCCATCTCGCTATCCTTCCTGAGAGAGCAGGTTTTTCGAACACGTATTTGATGGGATCCATCTTGGAGATTAGGAAAGTGGTGTGATTTAGCATGTACTGTCTTAGTCGGCGAGCCGCCCAAGCTAAGGCACAACAAGTTTTTTCGAGTAGTGAGTATCTTGTTTCACAATCGGTAAACTTTTTGCTAAGATAGTAGATTGCGTGCTCCTTTCGGCCGGATTCGTCATGTTGTCCTAGTACACACCCCATTGAGTCTTCTAACACAGTTAGGTACATTATCAGAGGTCTGCCTTCCACAGGTGGCAACAAGATTGGAGGTTTTTGGAGATATTCTTTGATTTTGTCAAAGGCTAACTGGCATTTGTCATTCCACCTTTCCACTTGATCTTTCTTCAACAGTTTGAAGATCGGCACACAAGTAGTAGTCATGTAGGCAATGAATCGGGCGATGTAATTTAGACGTCCCAAGAATCCTCTGACTTGTTTCTCGGTACGAGGTATAGGCATTTCTTGAATGGCTTTAACCTTGGCGGGATCAACCTCAATACCTTTGCTGCTGACGATGAAACCTAAGAGTTTGCCGGATCTTACTCCAAAGGTACACTTATTTGGGTTCAGTCGCAACTTGTATTTCTTGAGTCTGTCAAACAACTTGTGTAAGTGACCCAGATGCTCTTCCTCGGTGTTGGATTTTGCAATCATGTCATCGACATACACCTCTATTTCTTGATGAATCATATCATGAAATAGCGCTACCATTGCACGTTGATAGGTTGCTCCTGCGTTTTTCAGACCAAAGGGCATTACTTTGTAACAAAAGGTTCCCCAGGGTGTTGTGAAGGTTGTTTTTTCCATGTCTTCAGGTGCCATCTTGATTTGATTGTACCCTGAGAATCCGTCCATAAAGGAGAATACCTTGCATTGTGCGGTATTGTCAACCAGTACATCGATGTGTGGTAAAGGGAAATCATCTTTGGGGCTTGCCCGGTTCAGATCTCTGTAATCCACACACATTCTGACTTTCCCGTCTTTTTTAGGTACAGGGACGATGTTAGCTATCCAAGGAGGATAACTTACAACTTTTAGGAATCCGGCATTGAACTGTTTTTCAACCTCGTCTTTGATCTTTTTTGACATATCAGGCCTACTCCTTCGTAGTTTCTGTTTGACTGGAGTGCTACCTTCTTTGATTGGCAGGCGATGAACTACGATGTCCGTGTCAAGGCCTGGCATATCTTCATAGGACCAGGCGAATATCTCGACGTAGTCTCGCAGCATTTGAATCAGTCTTTGCTTGACGCTGTGTTCTAAATCAGCCCCTATTTTGACTTCTTTCATTTCTTCGTTGCTGCCCAAGTTGATGACCTCAATTGGCTCCTCGTGAGGCTGTATGGCCTTGTCTTCTTGTTCTAGCAGCCTTGCAAGTTCTCTTGGCACTTCACAATCTTCCTCACTTTCGTCCTCAGTTTGGTAGATCGGATTTTCAAAGTCATGACGGGCAATAGCAGAATCGTTGTTGACTGGATCCAGAGTGTATGTGAATCTGCAGGTTAGTTATGTGAGTGTGTGTGAAGAAAAAAAAAACATAGCTATTTGAAAGCGAAGAAAGAAGGAAAAAGGATCACAAAATTTAAATATGCAAGCGTCCCATGATGTTATTGAATGCACATGATCATGGTATGATAAGCCCTTATAGAAGGACCAGTGTGCTAAGGCACACGGCTTTTCAAGCTCATGGTTCGATTGTTCAGGAACCATTTTTATCTTTGCACAAGATACACAAAGAGAACAGGAAATGGCATTTACTCCTGGTCAAAGGAGATCACATCCTCAGCTTTCCAGTTGTTCAATCCACTGTTGTGAGCAGGGGGTACCCAGCTGTTCCAGTTGCAGTTGTCTTCTTCATCTTCCACAGCATTGATTTCATTAGTGGGAAAATGAGCCGGTGATCCTTCGGGATAAGGGATATACTCTGCTGGATACGAGAGCCCAGGCTGAGATATCTCTGTTGGCTGAGCGAGATGCTCGATAAGGCCGTCCCATGAAGTCGGGATGATACTTTGAATAGAGACTTGTGTACCCTGATGAGGAGTGTATTCTGACAGAAAGCAACCCTCGTTATTTGGTATTTCCCTGGCTTCTTCGAAAGCGAAATTGTCATCGTAATGTTCATCCCATCCAGTTGGGATAATGTCCTTCATAGCAATTTGTGAGCTTGGAGGAGCGGAATATTTCACCATATAGTCATATTTGCCGTTGGGTTCTCCTAGCGTGTCCCATACTTCTTTGGGTGGATTTTGATATTGCTCAGTGACGGGACTTGTGAAACTTTTGTCATTTCCAATTTGATCACCCCATCCAGTCGGGGTAAGGTCTTCCATAGCAATATAAGAATTCTAAGGTGCGGCATACTGATAATTATACCCGCCGTTTGGTTCTCCCACAGCATCCCACATTCCCATGGAAATGGGTGGAATCTCATCTGGATATGGCTGAATGATATGGTTCAGGAACGCTCCTTCATCTTCAATAGCGTTTACTTCTTGGCTGACGAAGTGTGACGTTAATCCTTCAGAACGAGGACTTTGATCATTCTTTTGATTTTCACTATCATAGCCCAGACCTAGTTTGTCAGACTTGTAGGGTATATCGGGAAGCTGTCCCCATACTGTGCAATCACCCTGTTCAATCATGGCTTTGGCATCTTTGAGAGAAGCCATAGTTGTAGTTGGAGTAGCAGGAATATGCTTGGTGGTAGAGACATCTGGAGAGACCACCTCAAATGATTGGCATGGAGTTTCGATGAATTCGTCCTCCAACTCAACATATTTGGAATTGCTTAGGTGACTAACCACATATTCCTCTTCGCCATAGACTGTGACAATCTTTCCTTTTACTGGATATTTTAACTTCTGATGCAGGGTAGAAGTTACAGCGCTTGCCCCATGTATCCAAGGGCGTCCAAGTAAACAGGAGTAGGCTGGGTGAATTTCCATTACGTAAAAGATGGAATCGAAGATTTGAGAACCCACTCTGATTGGGAGATTCACTTTTCCGTATACCGTTCTGGTTGACCCGTCAAAGGCTCTTACCACAACATCACTTGGTTGTAACACAATTCCTTCGAAGTCAAGCTTTTCTAGTACTTTTTTCGGTAACACGTTCAAAGAAGAACCGTTATCTACTAGCACATGAGATAGAGTGGTGCCATTACATTCAATGGAGATATGTAAGGCTTTGTTGTGATTTTTTCCAGCAGGGGTTAGATCCACATCGGAGAAACCGAGACCATTGCTCACGGTTAGATTGGCAACACAATTCTCAAATTGGTCGACTGAGATCTCTTGAGGCACATGCGCAGCTTTCAGGAACTTCATCAGAGCTTTGGCATGAGCTTCTGAATATTTTAGCAGAGATAGCATTGAGATTTTTGAAGCAGTGTGCCCCAGTTGCTCAACAATATTGTAATCACTTTTGCAGATAATTTTCAATATTTCCTCCATTTCTCGCTTTGATGGATCCTCAGCAGTGATCTCCACCGGGGTTTGAACTTGTTCAACTTGTGGCTCTTTGCCTCGAGCGTTGACATTTTGATTAGGAACTGGGACTCGGACTGGACCAGCAGCAACATTTGGAGAAATTTCTGGTGAAAAGATTCTTCCACTTCTCGTGATCTTGCTGGTACCCACAATATTACCCACAGTTGGAGTAGTTAACTTTGCGGCCTCTTCAGTCGAGGTACCCTGCTTAATTCCATGAACATAAACATTAGTGTCATATCCCCATGGGACAGCTTTGTCTGAGGAGTATGGAAATGGAGTTGGACTAGCAATGACTACTGATGCCACTTTGAGTGTAGCAGAAATTTTGAATGGAGCCTTGGCAGAAATTTTGAATGGTAAGCTGGAGATCACTGAGGCATCCTCTATTCTCATCCCGTTTGCAAAGACTTCGCACAGCACGTCCATAGAAGGGAGTTTCTCAAACATAATGATACGGCGATCCATCCACTTTTGAATTCCCATCCTCAGATTTTCACAACCATTGGGCAGGCATGAGCAATAAAAGCAGCCGGGGTCACATCCTGGGAAGTAACCAGCTCGGATTAGCTTTCCTTTGACTTCGCAGAGTGGAGTTGATAATTCGTTCACATCATAGATGTAAACAGTGTCCAGGATAGCGTTGACAGTTTTGTCATGCTTTGGCATAGGTGCTGTGATGACATTTGGAGTTTCTGGAGGATCGAACTCAATTTCACCAGCATCTATCATATCTTGTATTTTATTTTTCAAGGCCCAGCAGTGATCTGCGTCATGTCCTGGAAAGTTTGAGTGATAGGCACATGTCGCATCAGGGCGATAATTCGGAAAGGAAGTGTTGACATTCTTTGGAGGACCTTTTAATGTGATCAGATCTGCTTTTAGCAAGTGCTGCAATGCCTGAGAGATTGGCATGTTGATTCTGGTGAAATTTCTTCTTGGTGCATCTGGTCGATGCGTATATTTTGGCTGTTGATCTTTTTGAGGTGCAGATGTGGAGATCAGAACTGCCCCTACAGATTGATGCTGCTTACTTTTGCGACTTTTCTGAATTTGTGTTGCATTGACCTCATTTCTCCCGCTGATGGGCCTTTTTGTAGTACCAGAGGAGGAACCTATTTGAATTTTTCCATTTTGAATGCCACTTTCGACACGTTCTCCGGTCAGTATCAGGTCAGTGAAACCTGATGATGAGCTTCCCAGCAAATGGCTATAGAAAGGGCCAGTTAAAGTGCCCATGAACATGTCGACTAGTTCGCGATCAGATAAAGGTGGTTGAACCCTTCCAGCCATATCTCTCCACTTTTGTGCATATCCTTTGAAACTTTCTTTTGGTCCCATAGACATGCCCCTTAGTTGAGTACGGGTTGGCGCAAGATCAGCATTGTATTGGTACTGTTTGTAAAATGCAGCAGCTAATTCTTCCCAAGTATGAACCTTGGTATTTTCCAGCTGGTAGTACCACTCGAGTTGTGTACCCGACAGACTTTCTTGGAAGAAGTGAATCCACAACTTGTTATCCGTTGTATGAGGTTGTATCTTCCTTACATAGGATCTCAGATGTAGTTTCGGGCAAGAAACTCCATCATATTTTGCAAAGACACGAACTTTGAATTTTGGAGGGATAACAACATCCGAGATGAGCCCTAGATCATTGAAATCTAAGCCAGGTATTTTTTGTATCTCCATAGCTTTCATACGGTCTTCCAGCTGTTGGTATTTTTCATCATCCGGTTCGTCCCCAGAATGATCATTTTCTTCATTTGAAGAGAGAGAGGGTTTAGCAGAACCCTGGTTGCTTTGATTGTCTTCTTGTTCATCATCACCGACTGTTTCAGGGATCGGTGGCTTTTTGAACTTTTTGACTGGAATTTTGATTTTCCTTTTCAGGTGACTCAAGCCTACAGATCCTTTGGGCTTCTTTTTCTTCTTGATTATCAGGGCTTTCAGTTCTTGTTGCCCCTTTGCCAGTTCCAGAATTGCCACTTGAACTTGGGCATTCTGTGCTTCGAGATTCTTGATGCTCATTTCAGATTCCATCTTTTCTGACTGAAATAAACAGCGAGAAGATGAGAAATCCGTCATGTGAACCTGTTATGCAATGTGTATGACTGGATGCCATGTGTATGCAATGTATGAAATGTATATGCAATGTATATGAATGCAATGTATGAAATGTATATGCAATGCATGAAGTGAAATGTGTGTGCAATGTTTCAAGGATCTTAGAGTTTAGATTTGTTAAAGAAGAAACAAACGTTAGTTAATCAATTTATTTCTTTTTTTTTTTTGCTTCTTTTTTCTTTGCCTCATTTGGGCTTACAAGACAGAAATAAAATAAATGATCCTTCAGGTCTCCCGTGGACGCTTTCTCTTTGCCCCCAGAAATGTGTTGATCTGCTGTTCTTCTTGAAGCTGTCCGGTGAGCTCCAATATCCTTCTCTCATAGTCTTGACAGTATGATTTGAAGGTGTCTCTTTCCTCTTTGAGTTGAACCCGAGATTTTTGCAACTCTTCTAGGTCAGTTGGCATGTCCGGGTGTAGAATAACTTGAGGTTCATATCCTTCGACCTCTGGTTCAATAGTCACAGGTAGAACAGCAGGATATGGCATAAGGATTTTCTGAGCATGAGTGCGGACCCATCTGAGGTAGGGTTCCATAGGAATAGAATTCCATTGCCCCAGAGTTTTGCTTTCTATTCTATAGACACTGCCCCATGCATGTATGAACCTTCGTCGGTGTCTATGAGAATCATTCTCGTAATCAAACACAATGCCATGGATAATCATGTCATGAGGACCGTTGCTCCTTGCATATCCGAATTGGCGTAGAGCTAAAGAGGGATTGTAAGTGATGCCTCCTTTGATGCCAAGGAGTGGCACATTAGGGTATTCTCCACAATGATCAATGATAGTAATGTCTCTTTGAAAGAAGTTGTTCCACCGGATATCTGAATGAGACAAAGACATAATCCTGCGAGACCATTGCATTCTTTGTTCATTTCTCAACACTGATCGGGGAAGATGAAATGTAAACCACCTAGCCAGTAGTGGTATACAGCACATGAGAGTTCCTCATTTCTTCATGGTACGAGTGTGTAGAGAATGTAGAATGTCTCCCAGCAATGTTGGTACCGGGTTACGGATTAGGAAAAGGTTGATGATGTGTACACTTATGAACTGGTCGGGATTTGGGAATAAAACCAACCCATAGATCAAAAGTGCCATAACTTCCTCAAAAGCTGGATAACTTTTGTTTTCTAGCAGTAGTCGAGCCTTTTCCAACAAGAACTTGGCAAGTAAACCCTTAACTCCACTCTTTGTTTCCCAATTGGACTCGATTTCTGATTTCCGCAGATGTAAAGCAGCAGCAATGACTTCAGGTTTTGGAATCCTTTCTAAACCAGTGAAAGGTAATCGATTTCGAACAGGCAATCCAATTAGTTCAAAGAATTCTTCCAAAGTGGGTACCAACTGGTAATCAGGAAAGGTAAAGCAATGATGTTCAGGGTCAAAGAACTGGAACAGGACCCGTATCATGTCTTCTTCAAATTTTGAGGTAACCAAATGGAGTAGGTGACCATGCCTTTCAGTGAATTGAACATTCCTGGGGAATTCTGACACTAAGTCTTTTAGTACAGATGGTACCGTTGAGATGTTGATTCGAATGTAATCTTTGGTGGCGGGAGCCATTACCTGCAAAAACAAAGGTAAACTCTTTGATCCTTGAAGTGTTTGGTGCAAAAATGATATGCTTATGATGCAAACATGTGGCACACAAAGACAAATCAAACAATAGCCTTAGGTTTAAAGGCTTGCATGGAGCTGATAGGTGATACCCTCCCCACTGAAGTTGAGTTGTTTAAAACCTGTCCTAGAATAGTATTCGGGTTCTATGATCCTTGGAAGTAACATCTCAATACGGCGCTCGAGCGGCCGATCAAAATATTCCTCGAGGATAACTAACTTCGATCAATTTCAAAGCTAGCCACTTAATAGGCCACAAGTCAAGTTCAACTAAAAAGGTTCTAAGACAAATTAGTGTTTAATGACATTTCGGAAGCCTAATATACTCCTTGATCGTTTTCAAGGGACATCGGTATAAACCAAAGTATCGCACTAACGATGACTACCAGATCAACCGTATCGGTACATGCCGTACAGTTTCCTTGGTCTATTGTCATATACTTAAGGTATCTCGAGATTCGGGTTAGAATCTTTCACACAAGCAAAATACCCCAACAAACCTTTGAAAAAATAGAGCAATCAAGTCAATCAATTGAAAACATCGACCTATTCTCTTAAGGTAACCCCTTTTGAAAACATTTTGTTTTTTGAAAGTATCTCCCCAGCAGAGTCGCCAGTTCTGTGGACCTCCGTTTTTTATCCCGGGCCATACCTCTGTTCTGTAGAGATACGTGAACTGACTCTTTTTTATCGCTTAATGCTTTCGCATTTTGAAAATTCACAGAGTCGCCACCGACCTTTTATTTTATCCAATTAAGGAAAGGTTTATAAAAGAAACAGAAAAAAGACCTTTAAGAAATTCTGGGTAAGGGGGTAGGTTATACAAAGGGAAGGTGTTAGCACCCTTTGTATCCATGGTTATCCATGGGCTCTTAAGTTTGCTTAGCTCACTTGTTTTTCGATCACTTTTCAATTGCTTTAGAATGCTCATATGTGGTTTCAAATACCTTTGTAAATTGAATTTTGTAATGATCCGTGTGTGGATGTATACAAAATGCTTGTTTATCTTTCGAAAGATGTTTTGAAAAGAACGTTAACTTTGTAATAATCCGTGTTTGGATGTATACAAAATATTGTCTTTTTGGAAAGTTTTGTTTTGAAAAACAACAGTATATGAGAATTTTGTTTGTTTTGATTTGATCAAGCAAACTAGGAGGTCTACCCTGAGTTGTAAGGTCTTTATCCTATTTCCTTTAAAAATCTATCCTTTCACCGGATACAAACAAAAGGTTCGATTTTGTACTCGAAACAGTAGAATTTTGACTTTGATTTTGAAAAGAATGAGAAGGGATTTACCTTAAGAGGTGCAAGTGTGATTGTGATTGTATTCAGATATTTTATCTTTGAAGTTAGTGATCTAACGGTTCAATTTTATCTTTGACATACACGCAGTTTATATGTGCGGGAAATTAAAATGCGGAAATGTAAAGTGCGGAAAGTAAATCTACGCTATTACATCGATTGTGCAGGAAATGTAAACTAGCCTATTTACATGAATTTGACATCCTATACATTTATCTAGGAATTTAAATTGCAAGAAAAATAAAAGGCATGTTTTTGGATTTTTTATGATTTATTTTAATTATGATTAATGCATGATTAATTAAATTAAAATGAAGAAAAAAAAGATGAAAATAGATTTAAACCTAGAAATTAAGTTTAAAATATGTACAAAATATTTTTCAATTAATTTTAAAACAAAACTAATTTTTTTGGAATTTTTGGAATTGATTTGAAATTGATTAAGTTAATTAATACATAATTATGCAAATAATTATATAAATAATTAAAACTTAGAGAGAAAATTATTCAAAATATGTACAAAATTAGTTTATAATATATAAACAATATTTTATATAAAGAACAATTTTTTTTATGATTTTTTGATTGGTTAGAATAATTAAAAAGCCAATATATAAATATATACTAATTAATTATGCAAAATATTGAAATTTTGAAGAAAAATAAAATATTTTTATTTCAGAAAATAATATATTATTTTAGAAGTCTAAAAATATTTTTTGTATATTTTTTTGGATTTTTAAAACTATTTTTAATTAATTTTACAAAGAAAATTAAAATAAAATAGAAAGTAAAAGGATACCGATCATGTGTGGTGGGATTGAGAGTCCATGGTAAGGACTGCTTTGTCTGGGGCGTTGGATTAAATTATGAGGAGATCTTGTGGCTCAGATTTAAAGTCACATGAGGCGCATGGATAAGGAGACAGCATGTGATCATGCAGAGTTTGAGAGTCCAGCGTGGGACCCATTCTAGTTGACCAGCAAATGAGGAGCATGGGATGTGCCACGCGTGCAGATAGAATGGTCAATTTTGACTGACGAACCACGCTTGGACGCGTGGTCGTCTTCAACCTTCATCTCCTTTATTTTTTAAACAGATAGCGGGGGTTTTAAACCTCCTCTATTTGTACAGTAAAAATGCCATTTTTGGTAGCTTCATCAACCTGCAAAAATAAGTGTTAGGAATAAAAATAAATGACCCAGATCCCCTAATTAGGATGCTCTGAGTCCAAATATGACGTTAGTTTCGCTGTTTGAGTATTGTAGTTATGGATTCGAAGAGATCAAAGTTGAAACATGCATGAACACTTGTTAATGGCATAGAGCTATCCTCACGTGGAAACTAACATGTTAGAGCCCAGATCTTCCCAATAGGACCTCATGAACACATTAGGATGATTAGATTACATTAAGACTGATTGAATATAGGAAAACGAAAATTGATCATGTATGAATATGAAGAACACTATGCACGTGCTACGACTCTCATGGGACCATATTAAGGGTTCATTCTTACTCTATATGATCTCAAAAGATGATTGAAAGTGTTTGTTTGTATTGATATTGATTGGAAATATGAAAATGAAAATTACATAGCTTAGAGATTTTTGTGAGGATTATGATGTTTCTATGCTATGCTTGAGCTATAATTTCGTGTGTGTTGGCCCTCCTCTGTTGCTGAAATATGCTTGCCTATTTATAAGCCATGAGGTGCTTAAAATTGAAGCTAAAAGCATTGATTGCTTTTGTTGAAATTTTGACCTTTTTAGCTTAAGAATCAAGCAACCCTTGCTTAATTTTTCCACACCTCTTGCCATAGACCTTCCTTGTATCTCATGCTGCAGAATTGGAGTGATTATTTGATGAGTCATGCTTGGAAAATAAGCTACCCATTATTCTTCCATTTTCCTTTTTAAATTTAATCTTATATGTGATAAAATTAAATCAAAAATGGATAAAAATGATGTGGGCTTTGTCTTGGTCGTGGGAGGCCCATAATAACATGGCAAACATGTTTGAACCATGAAAACTTGGCCCCATTTGGAAAAAATACATTTTTGAGCAATGTTGATTTCATGTATTTTCCCAAAATTTAGCCAACTTCAACAAGGTGTAAATCCCTCAATTTTTGTCATATGAAGGAGATCTTGCACTTTTTGGAAACCTCAAAGAGTCCTCTAACCAATGCCTTTGGTCTCATGTCAAAATGATTTTTGATGCTCTTTGTGTGTCCTTTTGAAAAAAGTGTCTTTTTGTTGACTTTGAAAATGACCTGTAATGTCTTTGATCATATTTTTCAAATGGTGAATCCAATGACCATGGGATCAATGGCATTTGAAAGATAATTGAATTTCCTTCAAAATTAGCTTTGGTTTGAATTTTTTGGATGAAGGATGAGAGAGTTATGATCAGTCAAAGTTGAGTTGACTTTTCAGGCAAAAACCCTAATTTTGAATCTTAGGGTTTTGTTGATTTTTGATCTTTCCTTGATGAATTATGATCATCCAATGATCAAATGATGAATCCTTTGACAAAATATGGACTTTGACAAAAAAATTCATTTTTGACTGTCTGTTGACTTTTTTGGTCAAACGGGTCGTCTGTTGACTGTTTGGGCTGCTGACGGTGCGTCTGAGTGAATTGAAGTTTGAAAATTTGTATGATGGTACTTTGAGATATATGGATGTGTATGAAATCCATTTGAGCTCTCAAAAACTTGTTTCTCCTGTAAAAACAAGAAAACCCTAGTCAGGGACTGTTTATGTAGGAGACAGTTAAGCGTACCTGATTTTTGTGCAGTGTTGAGTCTCTGCTAATCGCGTGATATTCAGAAGACTTCTAGAACAAAAATCTTGGAATTTTGAATTGTGAAAGATTGATTTGATTGATGGTACAAAACACTGAGAATTGTACTGCCAGCAGTTTGGCTGTCGACTGACTGTTCAGGTATTGACGTAGCAGTTAGAGTGAAAAATCAACAGTCAAAGTTAATTTTCTTTTTTTGTTGTTTTTGTTTTTATGTGAAAAATGAAAGTTATTTACATGACTTGTTAAAAACACAGACATAATAACTAACTAATATTTACTGTATGCGGGCAAAATTACCGATAATAACCCTGAAAATCATTTAATGCACAGAAAAATGAATATTTGACTGGCAGAAAACACATAAAATATTATCTGAGTAATTAAGCAATATTATGACAAATAGTACAACATTTAATACTGACAGTACAAATATTACATACTATATTGAACAGTACGACGAATAAACGGTACATTTAAGAAATACGGCAAATCTTAAAAATAACGATTGATAACCCATGCTACAAATAGTAACATGTAGATGATTGGGAGCATAAGCATCCCAGGTCCACAGTGTTCCGGGCTATGTAGACAGAAGAAAGACATGATCACCGTAGCAATGGTGATGACCATAAGAAAACACGTTTCCCACCGCTTCGCCATTTTGTCGGGGAAGAAGAAAGGATGGATTATGAAGTAGAAATTTGAGAGATGAATTAGAATTTGATGTGAGATTTTATGGAAGAAAATGGGAGGTATTTATAGAATGGAAAGAAGGATAGAGACGTTGGGGAATGATGTGATTCCGTACAAAAGGAAAATTTGAGTGGAAGTAAGATTTGAAAGAAAGTGTATGATAGTGTTGGGAAAAAGAGAGATGTAGAGAATAAAGTTAGGATTTGATTTTTGAAAAAGAGATTTGAAAAGATTTTTGAAAATAATGGAATATAGTACAAAAATTAGTGGGAAACAAAAGATAATAATAATCTACTTGTTACCAGTACAGTCTGAGTTTCCTGATTCTGCGCCTGCAAAAAGATTTAACTCTGTACCAATTGTGTCAGTACTATTTATCTGTAAATAAATAAATAGCATGTGTGAAGTAATAAACAGTATTTGGCGTTTGCGTAAGAATAAATTCAACTGCAAGCCAAATTACTGTATAAGAAGAATTCTAAAAACTAAGTATTTCATATATCAGGATCTTTGTTGAAATAAAAATCCATGATTATATGAGACTTTTAATTTTCAGATTGGAGTTTTCTTGAAAAATAATGCGGGCAAATTTTGGGGTATAACACCAACACTCACTTCTGTTCTTAGTTTTTCAAAGAAGTCAACTCCAAAAACAGACTCTTTTACTTGCTTTGAGAGATCATCATATGATGTTTCAGACGCGCTAGTACCAGAAGGAGTCGAAGCCCCAGACGTACTCTTGTCAGAAGAAGATTCCCTTTGAGCTATCATCAGTCTCACGTATTCAAGAGGATATTTATGCTCCAGAGTAGTCAATTCCTCTTCAGAAAGTGGCAAAGTTGAACTCTGAGTTGCAACGGTTCGAGTGGGATTGGTTTGTGTAATGTTGGTAGCAGCATTGTCAACAAGAGAATGCTTATTCACTCCAGGAGCCATTTCTTCCTCGATCGTTATTTCATTTTGGTTGGAAGTATGTTCAGCGTCCCTAGTGGATTGATCGTCATCATAATCTCTAGGAAAATTGGCATGAGAAGGAAGATTGTTAGGAGTTTCTTCAGAGTCCTCATCTTCTGAATTGGACTCTTGACCGTGTGCCATATTCGTTTCCATGTCTTTGACAGGAGAAGATATCTCTGGTTCTTGTTGAGCGTTAATTCGTTCAAGCAGCGACGCTCCAGTCGAAGATCGTTTGTTCTGGGCAACATTACTTTGGGGTGGAGACTAATTGCCTTCATGTGAGGGTTCACCTTGATTGATGGCAGTAGGGATCACAGTTGTTTCCTGAATGAAAGAATGTTAGAATAAAGGAAAGACTTATTCTTTTAGCTGATGAAAAGAAAACAATAAGAAATGACTAACGGTTGGGTATTACGTTCGAAAGCGTTGCTTCCAATGTACTCTAGAACCAAGTTTCCAGAGGCCTGAGGCTGAGTTTCTTTGGGAGACGGAGGAACGATTTTCAGTTGAACATTAGCAACGTTCGTGGCTTGATAAGAGGAGGTTGTTGCCTTTTGCTTCTTTTGTTTCTTCTTTTTTTGTTTGGGAGAAGCAATCTCTTCTTGTTCTTCGACGGCGGCATCACCACTGGATTTCTTCCTTTTGTTTGGCGTCACGGGAGGTTTCCCACTACCCTGAAAAAGGAAAAGATAAAGGCTTTTAGAAAAAGGAAAGGAATAAAAGAGCATATCACTAAATACCTTTGCTTGTTGTCTTGGGAGCAACCTCGTCAGATGGAACTCCTTGACTTGAGGAAGTGGTCATGCCAGAGGTAGTTTTAGCTGAAGGTTTGTCTTTTCGTGATGCCTTCCTTTCGATGGCTGAAAAGAAAATAATTGGTCAAAATATGCACTTTATTAAAGATTAGTAGTTTAAAAGGTTATAAGACCTAGAAATCCAAACATTCCACACCTTGACCCATTGGTGAGGTAATCCTCACTGCATCCAAGTCGAAGTGGAGAAAGCCTTTGAAACTATCTAAGGTATGTTTGGTTGCTACTACTCTTTTAGAAGGTTTTTTTCGGTCATTTGTTAGTTCTTTAAAGAGATCCCCACATACAAACCAATTTGGGTAAGGGGGAAAAACGATAAGGCAAAATCTGCACTTGGTAATCGTGGGAATCGAGGTGGTTCGAACTCGAAAGCTAAGTCATATCTAAACTCTGGTTTTACAGCTTTGAGAGTTTTTCTTTTAGAAATTTGTTGTTCGAACTTTTCTTTGAGAATAGGAGTTGCATCACAAACTGTTCGAAGAATATCGGTAGGCTTGTAGACAGTTTCAAAGTACTTTTGGAATGCTTGGATTTCTTCGCAATGTGTGAGTTTACCTTTGTAAGACTGATCCTGCAAAGACGAAAAAGCTTTTGTTAGATTAGCATCGATTTCCTCGGTGGTGTACATATTCACATAATAGAAGTCCGTCCAGCATTGGTCGAACCCTATTGTAGAATAGAATGCTGGTTGGTATGCTATTAATTGGAAATCAGCAAATTTTGCATAGCGTTTTTGGTGTGTTTCAATATCTCGAGCCGTCCAAGTGATATTCGCAACACATAATTCTTGCTTCCGTTGAAAAAGTGAAACGGGGATGAGTTGGCATAATCCAAATTGTCTGGAAACAAAATTAGGTTGGTAAGCCAACGAGCATACTTGGCTTTTTACTGGTAGAAGTCTGAAAACCAGTAATCGAGGAAGCAAAAATGCACGCCATGTGTCTTCGACGGTGGGGTTCTTTTCTTTTACAGCATCTTCAAGGGAGGCAGTAAACCAGGTTGGACCATGAGTTCAATTGGCGAAGGGATCCATCGAAGGGGTGAAATTGTGACATGATGAGAACATTAGAGTGAAGTGGGTAAGAGAAGCTTGCAAATTTGTGTCTTCATCAGCAGGAGTCAACCTAAGGAGTCTGGTGCCTTCGATCTTCCTATCTTTGATATCTAGACTATTTTCGTCAACGGATCCATGCGTTGACAAAGAAGGTTCAAAGGTAGCATTAAGCCAAACTTGAAGGAGCCAATAAGGGCCGGACAGAAGCAAGTTAGTGCCAGGTTTATAGTTTTTTAATTTCTCACTAGCAGATCCTAGACTCTCATATAAACCTGCTAAGAGGAGTTCACTTAAGCATATTTTTCGACCAGCATTTAATTGGTTAGCAAGTGTTAGGAACCTACGTGCAACTTGCAAAGATTTACAACAAAAGACGAATTTGGATAACCATAGACCTAAGAATGCTATATGTTCTACATTTGAGACATCTTCTTCTTGGGAATGGTAGAAACTGATATAAGAACTGAAAGCAGCATTTTTAACAGTAAATCCGATTAAGTCTTCACTATTCTGATAAGGATCAAAGGTTTCTCCTGTTGGAGGGAGTTTGGAGATAGCAGCTATGTCGAAAAGTGTGGGAGTTATCATTCCACATGGAAGCTGGAAAGTGTTATATGTATTGTCCCAAAAGTACAAGCTAGACAACAACAAGGGTTGATAGTAACTAAACCCTAGCCTGAACATTTTAATTAGGTCAAAAATGCCTAGTTCTTTCCATAGCGGAGCTTTCTGGGTTTCACTCTATCTAACCAAGATAAGTATGATTTATCCAAAGTTGGGCAAGAGCGGAATGGCCTAAAATTATCTGTTATATAGTCCAGTCGGAAAGCCTCTCTCATCCCTTTGTTAGAATCAGCAGATTGCTGAGTTGAATCCTTTTTCTTAGACGAATTGGTTTTGTTCACTATAGGTTTTGTGTCAAAGTGACAAGGGAAAAACTTTATGCATTTTTCCAAGTGACCTTCCGGGGCTAACGTCCCTAAAAACCCTAGTGTACTTTCAGAAAAAAGAGATGAAATCATTACCTGAGAAGCCATGATAATCCTTTGTTCTTTTGTAAGTTTTGGGGGTGAAATGTTCTCCCGATTTCCATTAGTCACGATCCTGCTTGTTGGAGTGGGTTGAAGATCGGAGCTTTTGGAGGAACCTATATTTGCGGGTTGCTTTGTTTTCTTGGTTTGTTTATCAGAAGGCATTGTGATTTTTTAGGATTTGTGTTTTGAAAAGGGTTTCTGAAAAAGAAGTGGAAAATCGTGAATAAGAGAGAAGGTTGAAGATGAAGTTGCGTGAAAAGAAAGTTGTGAGGTAATAATGGGCTTTTATAGAGTTTAGCTTATGAAGAGTAGGTTATAAATGTCAGAAGTGTTAGGTTACGTGCCAACCGTTTTTAAAGACAGCTGTAATTTTACTATTGAAGTTTCCTTGGGAGTGGGAAGTTATGATGAGCTATAACTGCACGCACGTCTCGATGAGACGTTTTGAGAAAGCAAACCACAATTGATTGGCAGTGTCATACCCCAAAATTTGCCCATACTAGTTCTCTTATACAAAGTTAAATCAGTACATAAAGCTCCAAGACACACTCTCCTATGCAAGGCTCTGAAACTAGGGTTTGGTCTGCTCAAAGGAAAATCAGTGAATCAATGGCTCCAAGGCATCTCATATGGATCAATATATCTCACACTATCTCTATAACAAGTATCAAGTCTCAATTCAAAAGATTGGCCACTCATTTGTTCAGAAAGTCAACAGTCGAGTAAGTTAACCTAAAAGTCAACTGTAGGCAAAGTAAAGTCAAAACTCCCGATTTTTTGTCAAGATCCTCATATTGAAGTATCATTCACCATTTGATCAATAATTGATCATGGTTCGTCAAGGAAAGATCAAAAAATCAACAAATCAAAAAGTTTCTAAATTAGGGTTTGTATAGGAAAAGTCAACTGAACTTTGACCAGCCATAACTCCTACATGGAACATCATAAAATTTCCATCCAAAGCTCATTTTGAAGGAAATTGAATTCTCTACAATTTTTTCTCTCACATGCCAAGTCTAGAAATGCTTCATTTGAGAGATATGGACTAAAACATTATAGGTCCCTTTCAAAAGTCAACAAAAAGTCACTTTTTTCAAAAGAACACACAAGGAGCATGGAAAATCATTTTGATATGAGACCAAAGACACTGGTTAGAGGACTCTCTAAGGTTTCCAAAAAGTCCTAGAACTCCTCCATACCTAAAAAATTGAGAGAGATATGCCTTGTCAAAGTTGGCTAATTTTGAAGGAAAAAATGTGAAGAAAAAGGCTTCAAATTAATTTCTTTTGCAAAGGAGCCCAATACTTTGTGATCCAAACTGGTTCCTCAAGGCACTAGGACCCTCCGAACCCAATCCTAAGATTATTTGATTTTTATTCTATTTTTATTGAATTTTTATTCATTTAAAAATATAATTTCAATCAAATAATTAAGAGAAAATATAAAAGATGTGATTTATTTTATTTCCAATCATTTTTTAATTACCCAAATATCACATTTTTTATTCAAATTCGTTTTAATGAAAATTGGGAAGAAAAGATTGGATTTTGGCCAAGTTTAGAAGGTTTTGAAATCATATCCAAATCAACTTTCAAATCTTTGATTCAAGAGGATTTAGTTGAGTTTTGGCTTGTGCTATAAGTATAGAATACGCCCACAAGGTTTAAGGGAGGAGGCGGCAAGCAGAGAACCCTAACAAAAGCTTCAAAATTCAAGCGATTCTCAAATACATTTTCCAATTTGCAGGCCGATTGAAGGATTCTTGTTGATCAATTCAGGTTCCCAAGGCATTAAGGAATCCTCCTAGATCGATTTTGAGCCTTGAAGCGTCGCGAATTTTCACCTGCATCCCACGGTTTGAACTGTTTTTTTAAGTTTTCGATTGTCTTGATTCATGCACCTTTTTCATAATTTGAATACACATACATGCTTATCACGATGCCATTAATGTCTCTGGAGGTTTAATTGTATTTCTGAGCACGTTTGTAGATGACCACCATTGTTAGGGTTTACAGTTCTCAGATTGGGGCTATGCGAAACAGCCAAAATTAGACAAAATTAAGTCCATAGCCATGCTCGGGCATTGATTTCGGTTCAGTCCATGGCTTTATCTTGGATTTATATTATGTATGATGTGTTTTTGAAGATGACAGGTCTATGGAAACGCAGAGAAAACCGTTGCCATATCTCTGTGAAGCGCGAAGGAGGAAGACAACCTTTGGGCGCGCAACTTTTTTGATTCAATTTTTCTTGACTTATTTTATATTATGTTGTTATTGTTTCATAATAATTTCAACTTGCGAGGATGGCACTAATGGCAAACGCGCGCGTGGGTGATCAAAGGGTCCAGGGTTCGATCCCTGGCCCTTGCAAAGTTTATTTTCAATTTGTTTTCTTCTATGGATCCCATGCGTCTCATGTGTGAAGGCCTACCATGCGCCTGCATATACCAACCAGCAGATCTACAGAGATTGGAATCTGAAGGCCTAGAAGGCGCCTCCCCACCATGGACTCCCAAGGACCTATCACATACAATCAAAAGTTAAGTTAATTTTTATTGCATTGTCTTTATATATATATATATATATATATATATATATATATATATATATATATATATATATATATATATATTTATATATTACTTTTATTAAAATCCTTTTAATAATTCTCTTAACAAAAATTGTTTTGTCTAAGTTTTTATTTTTACAAGAATATTAAATCAAAATATTTATTTTAATTGTCATTAGCCATATTATTTGATTTAAATTGTTTTAATTTATTTAAATTATGTTTATTTACTTATATATTCAAAATTCATATATCTTTCATTTTAACTCTAAAAAATTCATAAAAAATACCTTTTGTGTCTGATTTTATTTTCTCGTTCTCGATTTAATTAATTAGGTCGCGAGACTAATAATTAATTAAATCATTTACGTTATTTTATTTAATTCGTACCCTAATCAGGGTTCACGACGATCATTCCTTACACTGAATATTTCTTTTTTCTGTGCCTTTTCAGGGTTGGCTTTTTACATGCTTTCTGTAACACCCCATATTTTCTAATTTTAATTTAATCGGAAATTAAATTATTATTTAGAATTATTTGGTATTTTGTTGAATTATTGGAAAATTATGGATTAAGGGCCATTGGGCTAGAATGGTGAGATTAGTAGTATGGGGGTGCTAAGGGAGTAAGCCCATTACTAATTATTTTATGTTTTCATAAAATAAAGGAAATAAGGAAAATTGGGAAAAAGGAAAAAGGAACGTGAAAAGCAGAGCAGAGGAGATAAGAGATTGGAAAGCTGATACGTGAAAGAGGAACAGAAGAGGAAGAGGGCTAATCAAGATCTTTGGCTAAGGTAAGGGGGGACTCTTCCGGTTAATATCTTTTATCGTATTATAGATAATAGGATTGATTTAGATGCATTGTTTGTGTCAATTGGTTGTATGATGGATTGGGGTTTTGGGATGATTTTGAGGGGAATTGTATGATTTGATGAATTGTATGATTATAGGATTGTTATGATGATTAAATGATCCTCTTTGGGTGTTATATTTGTGTTATAACATGTATGTGGCTGATATGGTGGTATTTGAGGTTCATAACATAACTTGGTTTGGTTTTGGGGATTTTGGGGTAAATCCCGTAATGCTGTCAAATGCGATGAAAGCTCTGACTTTTGCCAGTTCGCGCCGCGAAGGTAGGTGCGCGCCGCGAAGGTGTACTTGTTTTCTCGCATCGCGCCGCGTGCATAGGTTGGCGCCGCGAACGTGTTGTATGCTTCAGGTCGCGCCGCGAACTTTGGTTGCGCCGCGTGCTGTAGCGATAACTGTTTTCTTGTAAAAAGTTAAAGATGTGTAACTTTCAAACCGTAAGTCCGTTTTAGACGCCGTTTTGGACGTTGTTCCTTAAATTGAATGTTCTACCATATGAAACGAATAAAACAATAACAACTTGATTTTATTTTAAAAAGTATCATTTTCTTCAAATGTGGTTTATTCTGGTTTTGCATAGCTGATGAGGTGCAATGGTTGTTGTGTGCATAATTGAATATGTGCAATGATGTGTGTTGTGATAATGTGGTTGCTTCTGTTAATTGTGCAAATGGGTGTTGTTCATGGTAAATATGGTTATCATGTGTTTTGAGGAATGATGAGGTAAATACTCTGTCGTTGATGAGTTGCTTTGTTGTACTTGGTACACGATTGTGAGGGGTGTTATCGTTGTTGCACTGTATAATGAATGATTTACCTGTTATGATGTTGTGGTTGTAATTGGTGTTTGTTATACATATATTGTTGATGTAAAATATGTATTTTATTATGGTTGAGAAATAGCATAACTGTGTATGGCTATTGATTATTGTGGTGGTTGATGATTATGACATTTGGTTGATTTATGTGGGTGATAAGCATGTTATGGTTGATACATGCATTCATAATCATTATGTGGCTGATCCTTGACGATGGTGGATCAGTGGTAGCTAATTCCCATTGTGTGGAATTAGTGAGTGGGTGTTGCCGTATCCTTGACGATGGTGGATCGGTGAGTTGGGTTATCCCAGATTTTGGTACCACATGCATATAGTTGCATTTGCATTAGGTTACTTGTGTTATTATAACATGAATGGAAGATTGTCCAATGTTATAATATGTGATGATTGTGTAATGGTTATGATTTGTTTGGATGAATTATGGTGTTGCCTCTTGGTAATGTATTCTATTTGTTGTTGTGTGTTGATGAGTACTTCCTGACAATCTGAATATAATGAAATTGGATGAATAATGTGACTATGATGTGTTATTGTTTATGATTCGATAACATTTGTTAATTGCGAATGAGACTCACCCTTACTTTGATGATTTCAGATTGGCGAGTAGCGGCTTTTGGCTCGGTGAGGATTAGCTCATGAGTCAGTTTGTTTAGTATAGCGTTCGGTGTCATGCTCTGATATTGTAACACTGGGGGAAACGATAGCTTAGAGTTTATGATGATACTCTATTGTGTTGTTACTGTATTAATTCTGTGGGATATTGCATAGATGATGTTATGCTTATCCGTATGGTGAATTTCCGCTGTGTTAACATGGGATGTTTATGTATTATGATGAATTGTTCCTTAGTGAAAGCTTGACAATTGATTTATGATAATTTGTTTTAATTGGAATTGTGGCACCCTTGTTTTCATGTTTTACTCTGAATTATTTTATAAATTTCCGCGGGGTTTAGAAGGGTGTTACAATAGTGGTATCAGAGCAGGTCGGTCCGTCCGGCCAATTGTTGAGTCAGTTGAGTTGCGCGACAGTTGTATATTGTCGGCATTTTATTCCTTGGTACGCGACATGTGAGTGAATCACTGTCGGTACTTGGTTATTTGTTGCAGGTGTTGGATTGAAAAAAGTGGGGGAGAAGCTTCGCTTCTCGGTTATGTTTCAGTTGTAAGAAGATTGATTCAGTAGGCTGTTGTTGGCAACAGTGCGAGCGTTGTCGGAGTTTATTGTTTTCCGAATTGAAGGTGACTTGGAATTAAGACTTCACTGGGAATTGAGTTGGAACATCTTGAAGGAAGGTGATTAGAGGTAATTGACAGTTATTGTAAGAGAAGGAAATTGGAAAGTTGCAATGTGTCAGCTCTGCTGGTGTGCTGCGAAGCTGTCAGTTGAGTAGCCTTACGACTCAGAAGAGGTTCAGCTGCAAGTTTGCGAAGAGGATTGATGTAGTAATGTTCCAGAAATTGCGCTTCGGCGATGGGAAGTGTTGCTCAAGTTATAATAATGTTTGGAAGTAAAGAGATATGATAAGGGGCTGTTTGGAATGTGATAGAGTTGAAGAGAATGAGTTTTGGAGAGAGATTTTCGTAAGCAAAACGCAGGAAAATTGCTGAATAGCTGCGGAACTTCGAAAATTCATAACTGGAGTTCTGGACATCCGAATTGAGTTCCGTTTGAAGCGTCGGAAAGCTAACGAGATGAACTTTGTTATAAAAATGGTTGCAGCAGCTGTAACATAATTAATTGTGACAGGATGACGTTGGAAGGAGGCGAAGTTACGGTTACTCTTGTTCTTATAACTAGACTTGTTTATTGGTACTGCACGGGATGTCAGTGTCAGTGTTGAATGGATCGAAGGAATACTTGGATGGTTTTTTGAGAAGTAATTTTAAGAATTGAATTTACCAATTGAGGAGTTTTGGATATATCGTATAGAGTGTCGCTGCATGATGTCAGTGTTGCATTTTCGGGCAATGATTGGAAAATTCATATCTTGGGTTCCGAGTGTCGGATTAATGTGCCGTTTGAACCTACGAGGAGGAGGGATTGTGTTCTAATTTATGGAAGAGTTATAAATACGGTAGAGTGACCCTATGAGGAGAGGTTCTAAAGTCGGTTATGGAAGCGTGAAACTTGTTGAATAAGAATGCCTACTACCGCGATTGTTTGAAACGACGTGGAGTAGAACATGTTGTTGATGAATAAGTCGATGAGATGTTCGGTCACAAAGATGATTTGAATACCGATGGATTTTAGTGAATGAGTAAATTAGTAGTAAAGATGGGACAAACTTTAGAACCCTTGGAATCGTATTTGTGATGGCAAGGTAACGATAAGTATAAAAGAAGAATTGTAGGGAATTTCTAACATTTGTTGACGTGAGGAAGACTTTGTTGAGATTCCGAGTGGGATGATAATTGGACGTGAAGGATGTAATAGAATTTGGATTAAAACCACGAGTTATGAATGTTGTGCTATTGTGTTGCGTAGGAAGTCTTTAAATATGTCGGTGCTAAGGATGAATGAGTTGGATTTAATTGGACAATTTAGAGACTTGAGTTGGTATGTGAAGGTGATCCTAATAGTGTTAGATTGAGTATGCTAGAAGATGACTAGTGATATTCTTAACGAGATTAGAGAAGGTCAGAAAGATGATGTTGAGTTGATCGATAGGTTGACTTTGAATTACCAAGGTAAAGGCGGTGAATTCAGAATCGACGGGAATAATATAATGAGGTTGAGTGATTGGATTTGTGTAACTGATGTTTTTAGCTTCGGAAGAATATTCTAGAAGAAGGACACCGTAGTGGATTATTGAACTATGATGATGTTAATGAGTTTGGGTGCAAACTCGGAAATGGACACTATTATGTAGTAACGAAGGTTTATGCTTAAATATGATTTTCAACTAATATTGACAAATTTAGGACTTGATCACCCTAAATCTCTTGTTGGTAGTAGATGGAATCATATAGAAGAGATAAGCTTGTTTTGTTACCTTAATGGTTTAAGATGTGATGAATACTAAGCCGTGAGAATAATCACTCACTATGTTGTGTGAACTTATGAAGAAGTGAATATGAAAGAGTGCAACATGGTGGATGATGACTTAAGACGGGTAATCAGAGTCGCGCAGCGAAAGTGTGAGGTGGAGTAGTGTTATGAGTACTACTCGCGGGAAGTAAGGAATTAATATGTCGGAAGCCTACATAGAGAATATGTATTGATCTATATGTTGGATTTAGAATCCAGTGGATGTAAGGATGTCGTGTCGAAGAATTATAACTCTTTTGAATAATTTCCAAGATGATGAATATGTCATTACGGTTGTACGTAGTTAACGAGTATGTATTCGGCGAAATTAAAACGAAGGATTGATAATATATGATGCTATAATAATTTTGTGCTGTTATTGAGGTGATATTGTAAATTCCATATATAATGAGGAATTACACTCTATGAAGGACGGAGTTGATTTGATTCTTAGTAGAGAGCGTGACTTAGTTGAGCTTTTTTGTAAGCGATGGTATACTGAGGCTGATGAGTGTGTACTTGTTCTGATGGTTAGGATGTTTAAATAGAGGAAGTAAATCAGGAATTGGTTTCGTTGGATGCGAGTAAGGATTGCTAAATGGTAGATTAGTACCATGAATGATGAAGAATGATTCTTGAAACGAATGAGTAAAGAGAGTCGGAATCGGGTAAAACTCAGAAATCTATTTGGTATAGATGATTGTGATGAGTAGTCAGAGTAGTGCGGAAAAGCGGAATGTAACGTGTTGGATAATTACTGGTGTGATTTAAGAGGAGTCAGATAATTGGAATTCAATGGTATAGGAATATGAGTATTGAGTTTCTTGAAGGAAGCGGTTGGTGAAAAGTGTAAGTATTACCTTATCGCTCAGATGGAAAAGCGTGTCTAAGGTTGGTATGTTTGGTAGAAGGGATCCATTACTATATTGATGATCAAGTGTGATCATACTATAAATTGTGTAATTGTATTACTCGTTTGTTGAGCGTATTGTATAGGTTGTATCTCAATGTTCTGTTGTTGTTAACCTTTTGGAGATAAAGCGAGTGGTATACTTTTGGATAGTCAAATGCGACGCAAGAACTGGGATTTGAATGTATGAAACATGTTTCCTGTTGGTTATGTCAGATGGATTTTTGGGGATTGACTGATGGTAATGTTAATTGAGAGCTGGAGACTCAGGTAAAGGACTCTTATACGAGCTGGTTACTTGAGGTATGTTTTCGAGGACGAAAACTCTTCTAGTGGGGGAGAGTTGTAACACCCCATATTTTCTAATTTTAATTTAATCGGAAATTAAATTATTATTTAGAATTATTTGGTATTTTGTTGAATTATTGGAAAATTATGGATTAAGGGCCATTGGGCTAGAATGGTGAGATTAGTAGTATGGGGGTGCTAAGGGAGTAAGCCCATTACTAATTATTTTATGTTTTCATAAAATAAAGGAAATAAGGAAAATTGGGAAAAAGGAAAAAGGAACGTGAAAAGCAGACCAGAGGAGATAAGAGATTGGAAAGCTGATACGTGAAAGAGGAACAGAAGAGGAAGAGGGCTAATCAAGATCTTTGGCTAAGGTAAGGGGGGACTCTTCCGGTTAATATCTTTTATCGTATTATAGATAATATGATTGATTTAGATGCATTGTTTGTGTCAATTGGTTGTATGATGGATTGGGGTTTTGGGATGATTTTGAGGGGAATTGTATGATTTGATGAATTGTATGATTATAGGATTGTTATGATGATTAAATGATCCTCTATGGGTGTTATATTTGTGTTATAACATGTATGTGGCTGATATGGTGGTATTTGAGGTTCATAACATAACTTGGTTTGGTTTTGGGGATTTTGGGGTAAATCCCGTAATGCTGTCAAATGCGATGAAAGCTCTGACTTTTGCCAGTTCGCGCCGCAAAGGTAGGTGCGCGCCGCGAAGGTGTACTTGTTTTCTCGCATCGCGCCGCGTGCATAGGTTGGCGCCGCAAACGTGTTGTATGCTTCAGGTCGCGCCGCGAACTTTGGTTGCGCCGCGTGCTGTAGCGATAACTGTTTTCTTGTAAAAAGTTAAAGATGTGTAACTTTCAAACCGTAAGTCCGTTTTAGACGCCGTTTTGGACGTTGTTCCTTAAATTGAATGTTCTACCATATGAAACGAATAAAACAATAACAACTTGATTTTATTTTAAAAAGTATCATTTTCTTCAAATGTGGTTTATTCTGGTTTTGCATAGCTGATGAGGTGCAATGGTTGTTGTGTGCATAATTGAATATGTGCAATGATGTATGTTGTGATAATGTGGTTGCTTCTGTTAATTGTGCAAATGGGTGTTGTTCATGGTAAATATGGTTATCATGTGTTTTGAGGAATGATGAGGTAAATACTCTGTCGTTGATGAGTTGCTTTGTTGTACTTGGTACACGATTGTGAGGGGTGTTATCGTTGTTGCACTGTATAATGAATGATTTACCTGTTATGATGTTGTGGTTGTAATTGGTGTTTGTTATACATATATTGTTGATGTAAAATATGTATTTTATTGTGGTTGAGAAATAGCATAACAGTGTATGGCTATTGATTATTGTGGTGGTTGATGATTATGACATTTGGTTGATTTATGTGGGTGATAAGCATGTTATGGTTGATACATGCATTCATAATCATTATGTGGCTGATCCTTGACGATGGTGGATCAGTGGTAGCTAATTCCCATTGTGTGGAATTAGTGAGTGGGTGTTGCCGTATCCTTGACGATGGTGGATCGGTGAGTTGGGTTATCCCAGATTTTGGTACCACATGCATATAGTTGCATTTGCATTAGGTTACTTGTGTTATTATAACATGAATGGAAGATTGTCCAATGTTATAATATGTGATGATTGTGTAATGGTTATGATTTGTTTGGATGAATTATGGTGTTGCCTCTTGGTAATGTATTCTATTTGTTGTTGTGTGTTGATGAGTACTTCCTGACAATCTGAATATAATGAAATTGGATGAATAATGTGACTATGATGTGTTATTGTTTATGATTCGATAACATTTGTTAATTGCGAATGAGACTCACCCTTACTTTGATGATTTCAGATTGGCGAGTAGCGGCTTTTGGCTCGGTGAGGATTAGCTCATGAGTCAGTTTGTTTAGTATAGCGTTCGGTGTCATGCTCTGATATTGTAACACTGGGGGAAACAATAGCTTAGAGTTTATGATGATACTCTATTGTGTTGTTACTGTATTAATTCTGTGGGATATTGCATAGATGATGTTATGCTTATCCGTATGGTGAATTTCCGCTGTGTTAACATGGGATGTTTATGTATTATGATGAATTGTTCCTTAGTGAAAGCATGACAATTGATTTATGATAATTTGTTTTAATTGGATTTTGGCACCCTTGTTTTCATGTTTTACTCTGAATTATTTTATAAATTTCCGCGGGGTTTAGAAGGGTGTTACACTTTCCGACCACGCGCCTTCCGAATCCGAAGCTAAGTATTCATTTAAATTTCAAAGTCTATTTTGTTTCCTTTAATTTTAGGGTTTGCCCTTTATATTTTTTGAACTGTGCATACATTCACTCCATATATTTTTCTGCCTCAGGGTTAACCCTGAGGCTTCCTCCGACCGCCAACTATGTCAGATCAAATTCGAATGCAAAGCTAAGTACCTTTTTATTTATTTATTCTAAATTTCTTTATTTTTTTTACCATTAGGGTTAGCAATGTTTGCCTCCGAACCGATAATGCACTCACCCCATTTTTTTTGGTTTGCCATTTTTCCCACCTTTTCAGGGTTTGTCAATCGCCAAAGCGTCGAGTATCGGTAACCCTAAACCCTAATCTCAATTATATTATTACTTGTTTCAAACCCATTTGTGTTATCTCGCTGGTTACAATTCCCCTCTCCTCTGCTGGTTGCAATTTCCCTTCCCCCATTATTATTGATTATATCAACTGCGTGGTTAGTAATTCTAGGGAGTGCAACTTGTTAATTGAATTAGAATCACCTATTTAGAAGATAATATAACCGAATATAATCACGTGATTGGTGCACACACGCACACTTTTGGGTAAACCTCTCTGTTGCATGTTGCCTGTTGCCTTGTTGCCTGTTGCCTTGTGTTTTTTGCAGAATAGTCAGTCCCTCGAATACGAGGATACCTCAGCCCTGTTGCCTCGATTAAAGATCATGGTCCCTAATGATGCTGCCTTCGGTACACTAAAAAATGATCTCGACCCTCGGAAGTTGCCTACGAAAAGGCTGAGGTATCCTTTGGCTGCCTACGAAAAGGCTATTCTGATCCTTCCCCTTAGACTACCTGCCTCTCTATGGCATGAGTCAGTCTTATGGCGAACGATAATGCGATGACCCGTTTACATCCAAACGAAGGCTTCCTGCCCTCTCATGGCATGGATAGACCCTTTCATCCTGAAAGGCTAAAAGAAACCTATCATCTAAGTTTGAGGTAATTGCCCCTAATTGCTTTGCCTTGCTCTAAACTTTTTCATATTCTTTCTCATAAACCTTCAAAAGGGCTACGCTCATTTACGAGCTAAAGTCCCTATTCTTTTCTTCTACACTTCTTTTCAAACAAAGAGCAAAGCAATTAAGAGCCCATGGAAAACCATGGATGCAAAGGGTGCCTTACACCTTCCCTTTGCATAATTACCCCCCGAACCCTATTTTATTTAAAAGGTTTTTCCTGTTTCTTTTAGCCTTTCTAACTTGTTTGGATAAAATAAAAGTCGGTGGCGACTCTTGCTTTACCGTACATTTCGATTATAAAAGTCAGTTCACCGAGTTACAGAACTGGCGACTCTGCTGGGGATTTTTCGATAAAAGAGGGGTTACCTTAAAAGTTTAGGAATCACTTAAATGTTTTCTATTGCTTGCTTTGCTTGTTTTATTTTTCAGGGCTGTTTTGGGAAAATTGAAGGACGAATCCTATTCCCGGATTCAAGAACACTTAAGATTAGGAGTGGCATAGTCATGGAGACCCCCCTTGTGCATGCTTGGGGTTGGTCAAAATGAAGTTCACGCTTGAGTTAGGCCTTCACTGGTTATTGTGTACCTCTTTTGCATGAGAGAGGTTTATGCATGTACCTTTGGGTGCGTCGGAGCTCAAGGACCTTTAGTCACCTTTAACCCATCTTAACTTTTAGGAACGTAGTGGGGGGACTATTCTTGGTGCATGCCAAGCTATGGTCGCTACCCGATACTACAGCTCAGATAGGTTTCTTCCTAAAGTATCATTGCGTGGTATGCATGTACCATGTTCGAGGGTGCTTTAGAGGGGGCTGACAATTCTGGGTCACTTGGTAGAACCCGTTGCTGAAATCTCTTCATCCATAGAAACACCCTTGGGAAGGACACCTGATCAGACTCCATGCAAGCCTTAAGCCAAAAATTGTGTGATTTGTGTGACTTGTTTGTGTATGTGCATCATGCATACATGCATCATCCATACATAGCTTGACTAACCCCTTTCAAGGGATTAAGGGATTGTTAACCATAATTTGTTTTGTAGGTCATGGAAATCAAAGTTCGTAAGCCTTTTTGCCTTAGTTTCAAAGGAGTGCCTACACCTTTGAAGATGCTTTGTGACAATGTTTCTGGTGCTCTCGTGCTTTTCGAATCTCTTAACAAGTTAATCAGCTTGGTACGAATCAAAGTGGATGAAGCGCTCCTCAACACCATGATCCGGTTTTATGATCCTCTACTGCATTGCTTTACTTATAGGGACTTCCAGTTGGTTCCTACATTGGAAGAATTCTCCTCCATTTTAGGATTACCAATACTTGATCAGATACCCTACACCGGTGAAGAAGAAACTCCTAAGTTGGAAGATGTTGCTGCTACGTTGCATTTGCCTCGATCAGAAATTAAAAAGGCTTGGGTGAATAAAGGAGAATATACTGGTTTACCGATTGACTTCTTGTATAATCAAGCTGACATTTTGATCAATGCAACAAGTATGGATGCTCTTGAAAAAGTCCTCGCTTGCCTAATCTATGGACAAGTGTTGTTTCCTCGTTATGATAAAATTGTGGATGTGATTGCTCTCAAGATCTTCATTAGTAACAATCTGGTTCCTACTTTATTGGGTGACTTGCTGCATTCCATCAATCATCGATCATCTAAAGGCAAAGGTTGTATTCTCGGATGCGCACCATTATTGCATAAGTGGTTTATTTCGCACTTACCTCGTTCTACAATAAAGAATGAAGAAGGTTTGACTTGGGCTCAAAGAATCATCAAGCTTTCCTACGACGATGTTATTTTGAGTCAAAAGGAGTTTGAAGGATCTCATTTGTTTGATAGTTGTGGAGATTTCTCGAATGTACCTCTTCTTGGTACTCGAGGGGGAATAACTTATAATCCTACTCTGGCTCGACATCAATTTGGTTTCGCTCTAAAAGACAAGCCTCGTTCCATATATCTTAGTGCGGAAAATTTTGATTATGACTCGGACCCTACTGGAAAAAAGAAGTTGTTCATCAAAGCTTGGTCCAAGGTGAAGAAAGTAGGAGTAAGAGAATTAGGATTGAGGAATCACATCCCTTCAGATCTTTATTTTAAATGGGTTTATGATCGAGTGGTTGAGTATGGCATACCATATCCATCTGATACTCCTATAGTTCCAAGGATTACTCCTCCCGTCGTTCATGTGGAAGTGGAACCATATGTACCCGCTCCTAACGAAGACCTTGCTGCCACCATTGCTTGCCTAAGACAAGAAAAAGCTGATTTAGAAAAACGCTTACATGAAGTGGAAGAAGAAAAAGCAATAATGGCGGCCAATGCCAAAGAGCGTGATAGCATGCTTGATTACTTTTCCCGCAAGTGGAAGATTGAAGACTTCATCTCTCCCGATCAGATACAATCATGGGAGCAAGAGATTGATAGACTTGTCCAAGAGAGAAATGAGATGATTAAAGCTCACAAGGAAGAAATTCGAAGTTTGAAGAGAAAGCGCCGACTTGGGGACTGATTTCCTTTATTTCTTTTTATGTTATTTATTTTCAAAACGCTTTGATGTAACTATAAAAGCTATAAGACCATAAGTTCTTTTCTTTAAATTAATAATATTTTTATTTTTATTTCCTTTTGATATGTGTTAAAGGTTCTTTAATCCCTTGAAAACATTGCATATGCATAATCATATCATTCATAAACATCGCATCACAGGTTTCATAAAATCAAAGGCCTCATCTTTCCGCTGTTTATTTCAGCATCATGGATCTCGAACAATCTGTCAAAAATCTTCAGGCTCAGAATAACCAGTTCCGGAAAATAATCTTTCACTTGGCCAAGGGGCAAGAAGAACTAAAAGCACTTCTGATCGAGAAGGAGAGGGATCAACATAAGCATCAAGGTGGTCAAGATAATCAGAGATCCAAGCCTAAGCGATCATTTTCTCTGTTACCCATGCCGCTGTCTCAAGTTCTGCAACAACTGCTCAATCAGAACTTGATAACTTTATTGCCTCCATATTCATTTCCTGCTAATCCTACTCCTGGGTACAAGTACCATGCGAGATGTGCTTATCATTCGAATAGTCCTGGTCATGATACAGAGGATTGTGGACCGTTGAAACACAAGATCCAAGACCTCATTGATGACAAGATCATTGACTTCAACTCACCTGAGGAACCTCATATGGCTAATGCTGGGTACAATCGGAAAGGTCGCAATGAATACAACCTATCCGCTGGGGCATTTCCACAACAACAAAGACGCAAGCCAGATGCACCTAAGCGTCAGTTCACGAAGATCAACATGTCACTGGCTCAGGCATTACAACATTTGTTGAAAGCAAACTTGATTACTGTGAGGGATCCTCCTGTAAAGCCCAACACTTCCGCTCCTAGCTATAAGCCCAATGCGAGGTGCGCATATCACTCCAATAGCCCTGGACATGATACAAATAATTGTTGGCCATTGAAGAACAAGATTCAGGACATGATCGATGCTAGTGAAATTGAATTCAATCATCCCAAGACTCCTGTGGTGATCACCGCTCCCATTCCTAGTCACGACAAGATTGATTAATGTTTAGAAGGATGAACTTTTTAGATCATTAGATTTACTTTCATTTACAATTTCTTTTCCTGTTTGTTTAAACATTCGAATTATGATAGACATTATCTGTTTAATAATCATCATCAGTGCATTGCATATGTTTGTCTTGAATAAATTATTTCGTTATCACTCATTTTAAATTATGTCTTTATTCTGCATACGTTTTTGTGATACTCAACTCCTGCTAAAGTTGTATACCTTTTGAGGGAGGATGACAAAAACGATACCGCAACCTCATACAGTATGCTTTTGAGCGGACTATGCTGACGATGTACAAGCATTGTTTCAATTCCTAAACGGTGGAGATATAAGGATGTTAATCCCTCGTCAACCCCTTTGAGCCTAAGAAGTGGAAGTTTCTTTCTTGTACTAATCAAAACCCTTTGATCATAACCTGGGGCAGGGTAGTTCTCAGTTTAATTTTGGCAGTGCATTCTATTTTAAGAGAATCAGTCGGTACACCTTTCAACAAAGGGTTCAATCACAAGCGTTCGTCCGCACACATCAAAGAAGTGTTGGAGATGTCAATCAAAAAGCCAATGATGGTTCATCAATCATTAAGCAAGGCAGTCAATATCTTTCAAAAAAAAATGAATGAATGGAAAAACATATATACAAAGAAAAGCCTGCTAAGTCAAAAATCAAAAAAAGGAAGACTTAGGCAAAAGTCAAGGCATCCCGCTGACTGTAAGCTCAAAATAGACAGTTCAGGAAAAAGTTAGGGATATCAACAAGATGAAAAGAGAAGTCAATAAATTCCTGATCAACACAATGTTGTGACTACCAAAAGGAAGAAGTGACTGCCATCTCAAAAGTTCTCTTTGCTTGTGAACCATCATCATTATCAAAGGTGCAGATCCAAAAGTCTCTTGGAACCTGAATGCATAAGTTGAATTAACTAAGCTTAGGACTGAAGAGCATCACGAAGAGGGGTGGGTACAATCAAATTTTGAGCCTTTATCCTTTGTTTCTTAAACCGTGAACCAAGCCACGTTACAGCCCTTCAAAGTCCTAACTGAAGCATGGTTAGTTCGAAAGCATATTGTCACCAAAAAGGTATCCTGACTCCTTAAGGTTTGCTACAAATGTTGAGTTGACACTTCGTTTTTTACAAACATCACGTTTTTATAAACATCATGCTTTTACATATCCAGTTTTAATGTTTTTCAACAAACTCAAGACAGACATATGCATTGCATCTCATGAATTCATTATTAAACATATTTTGCTACATTATTTCAAATGTTAGCATCAGAAAGAACTTGCACAGGGTATAACTAATGACTTGAAGTTATCCCGATAGACAAGATTACTCCGAGAAGCAACGTCTCTTATGTATAAAAGGGGCACGACACATTTTGCCAATCAATCTGGGGCAATCAGGTCAAGATTCCGAGAATCTCTCAAAGATGCAAAAAAACAATCAGGGGCATGCATCCAAGTAAATATGAATCTATCAACATGGGACATTGCTTTGGGCCTATGATTACTAGGGGCATGTCGCCCATAGTGCACATCTCATAAAGTCCTCGCGAGGCGAATCTTTCCAAAGTTCCTACTAGCAGGGGCAAATCTATGCAAGTCCAGTTTGACATCTTGATCAATACTCAGTGGTGCGTCCTAATCAAATCCAGGAATGGTAGTTACTATAATACTAGGGGCAACTTTCAAGACATCCATGCCTTCCTGACTTCACAAGATCATATCCCCACAGAGCAATCCTCAAGAAGATATCTTCAAATGCCCTTGTTCCGACAAAGACATAGCTCCTCAACAGAGTTCACATCTTTGACATCGTCTCTGCTCCAAACATGGTCTGTTAATATCTCTAATCCCCAGTCAAGGTATATCAAGTTACTGACCATCCCCAAGCAAAAATCATAAATCCCCAGCTTATGTCTTCAAAACAAGATCAGACATCAAAGTCACAATGATACAAAGATTTATTTTCTCAGAACAATATTAGTCATACATCATATACATCATATACATCATATACATCATATACATCACATACATATTCATACATCGCATACATCACTTCATGATACATAGCATATAAGTTTCTCATTTATTTTAAGAAACTCATTACATAACACATGCATCATGACATTGCATAAAAACTTGCTATGTCTAATGCAGGATACAGACAAACGAACAAAATCTCCAACTTTCCAAGATCTAATTCAGTTACTACGAACAGTACTGACACGATCAACATTCAAAGATCTAATTCTATCATCACGAACGGTGTAGACACGATCATCTTCCAAGATCTAATTCATATACCACGAACGGTAATGACACGATCATTTTCAAAGATCTAATTCTATCATCACGAACGGTGTGGACACGATCAATGACCAACTAAGTCTAATTCAGCTACTACGAACGGTACTTGACACGACAAAAGATCTAATTCAGTTACTACGAACGGTACTGACACGGTCAACGCTCAGAGATCTAATTCTATCATCACGAACGGTGTAGACACGATCAATGACCAACTAAGTCTAATTCAGCTACTACGAACGGTACTGACACGACAAAAGATCTAATTCAGGTATTACGAACGGTACTGACACGATCAACTTTCAGAGATCTAATTCCATCATCACGAACGGTGTGGACGCGACCAACTGCTTCTAAAGTCTAATTCGGTTACTACGAACGGTGCTGACACGACAAGAGATCTAATTCTATCATCACGAACGATGTAGACACGATCACCTTTCCAAAGTCTAATTCAGTTACTACGAACGGTGCTGACACGACCAACTCTCCAAAAATCTAATTCATCTACTATACGATCAACATTCAAACAACTACTTCTCAAACACTTCAGTCTCGACATTTGGATGGCATCTTTAAGCCCATCTCCAACAAATATTCCTCAATACAGAAAATTTCAGCCTAACGCACGGCATTCCAGACATCTACGGATGCAATTTGGATTAGTCTGACGCACGACTTATCTTTCAGCCTAACACACGGCCTTCCAGACATCTAAGGATGTAATTTGGATTAGTCTAACGCACGACTCATCCATCAAACTGACGCACGATTTTCCAGACATCTGAGGATGCAAATGAGATTAGTCTAACGCACGACTTATTCTTCAACCTAACGCACGGTTCTCCAGACATCCGAGGATGCAATTGGGATTAGTCTAACGCACGACTCAATCCTCGACCTAACGCACGGTTTTCCAGACATCTAAGGATGCAAATCAGAGTAGTCTAACGCATGACTTATTCTTCGACCTGACGTACGGTCTTCCAGACATCTACGGATGCAATTCGGATTTGATCTAACGTACGACACATCCTCCAGCCTAACGCACGGTTTTCTAGACATCACATGCTGATGCGGACTAAATTCAGTCTAACGCATGACTCAATCTATTCTTCAGAGACGGTCCCACGAACGACGTATTCTGGTTCTCAATTCTATCAAGCTTGATGGCATCTTTAAGCCCATCTCAATCATGCATCTGTTCTAAACCCCTGGATGGCGTCTTCAAGCCCATCTCCCAAAGTCCCTTCATCATCAGCAAGGGCAAATTTTTTGGTATTCTAGTGTTCAATCCTCTTCTACCTTCAGATTCCGACAGGCGCACATGCCAGTCTACATCTTCAGATATAAGAAAATTGAACAGGGGCAGCTGTCATACCCCAAAATTTGCCCATACTAGTTCTCTTATACAAAGTCAAATCAGTACATAAAGCTCCAGGACACACTCTCCTATGCAAGGCTCTGAAACTAGGGTTTGGTCTGCTCAAAGGAAAATCAGTGAATCAATGGCTCCAAGGCATCTCATATGGCTCAATATATCTCACACTATCTCTATAACAAGTATCAAGTCTCAATTCAAAAGATTGGCCACTCATTTGTTCAGAAAGTCAACAGTCGACTAAGTTAACCTAAAAGTCAACTGTAGGCAAAGTAAAGTCAAAACTCCTGATTTTTTGTCAAGATCCTCATATTGAAGTATCATTCACCATTTGATCAATAATTGATGATGGTTCATCAAGGAAAGATCAAAAAATCAACAAATCAAAAAGTTTCTAAATTAGGGTTTGTATAGGAAAAGTCAACTGAACTTTGACCAGCCATAACTCCTACATGGAACATCAGAAAATTTCCATCCAAAGCTCATTTTGAAGGAAATTGAATTCTCTACAATTTTGTCTCTCACATGCCAAGTCTAGAAATGCTTCATTTGAGAGATATGGACTAAAACATTATAGGTCCCTTTCAAAAGTCAACAAAAAGTCACTTTTTTCAAAAGGACACACAAGGAGCATGGAAAATCATTTTGATATGATACCAAAGACACTGGTTAGAGGACTCTCTAAGGTTTCCAAAAAGTCCTATAACTCCTCCATACCTCAAAAATTGAGAGAGATATGCCTTGTCAAAGTTGGCTAATTTTGAAGGAAAAAATGTGAAGAAAAAGGCTTCAAATTGATTTCTTTTGCAAAGGAGCCCAATACTTTGTGATCCAAACTTGTTCCTCAAGGCACTAGGACCCTCCAAACCCAATCCTAAGATTATTTGATTTTTATTCTATTTTTATTGAATTTTTATTCATTTAAAAATATAATTTCAATCAAATAATTAAGAGAAAATATAAAAGATGTGATTTATTTTATTTACAATCAATTTTTAATTACCCAAATATCACATTTTTTAATTCAAATTCGTTTTAAAGAAAATTGGGAAGAAAAGATTGGATTTTGGCCAAGTTTAGAAGGTTTTGAAATCATATCCAAATCAACTTTCAAATCTTTGATTCAAGAGGATTTAGTTGAGTTTTGGCTTGTGCTATAAGTATAAAATACGCTCACAAGGTTTAAGGGAGGAGGCGGCAAGCAGAGAACCCTAACAAAAGCTTCAAAATTCAAGCGATTCTCAAATACATTTTCCAATTTGCAGGCCGATTGAAGGATTCTTGTTGATCAATTCAGGTTCCCAAGGCATTAAGGAATCCTCCTAGATCGATTTTGAGCCTTGAAGCGTCGCGAATTTTCACCTGCATCCCACGGTTTGAACTGTTTTTTTAAGTTTTCGATTGTCTTGATTCATGCATCTTTTTCATAATTTGAATACACATACATGCTTATCGTGATGCCATTAATGTCTCTGGAGGTTTAATTGTATTTCTGAGCACGTTTGTAGATGACCACCATTGTTAGGGTTTACAGTTCTCAGATTGGGGCTATGCGAAACAGCCAAAATTAGACAAAATTAAGTCCATAGCCATGCTCGGGCATTGATTTCGGTTCAGTCCATGGCTTTATCTTGGATTTATATTGTGTATGATGTGTTTTTGAAGATGACAGGTATATGGAAACGCAGAGAAAACCGTTGCCATATCTCTGTGAATCGCGAAGGAGGAAGACAACCTTTGGGCGCGCAACTTTTTTGATTCAATTTTTATTGACTTATTTTATATTATATTGTTATTGTTTCATAATAATTTCAACTTGCGAGGATGGCACTGATGGCAAACGCGCGCGTGGGTGATCAAAGGGTCCAGGGTTCGATCCCTGGCCCTTGCAAAGTTTATTTTCAATTTGTTTTCTTCTATGGATCCCATGCGTCTCATGTGTGAAGGCCTACCATGCGCCTGCATATACCAACCAGTAGATCTACAGAGATTGGAATCTGAAGGCCTAGAAGGCGCCTCCCCACCATGGACTCCCAAGGACCTATCACATACAATCAAAAGTTAAGTTAATTTTTATTGCATTGTCTTTATATATATATTTATATATTACTTTTATTAAAATCCTTTTAATAATTCTCTTAACAAAAATTGTTTTGTCTAAGTTTTTTTTTTACAAGAATATTAAATCAAAATATTTATTTTAATTGTCATTAGCCATATTATTTAATTTAAATTGTTTTAATTTATTATAATTATGTTTATTTACTTATATATTCAAAATTCATATATCTTTCATTTTAACTCTAAAAAATTCATAAAAAATACTTTTTGTGTCTGATTTTATTTTCTCGTTCTCGATTTAATTAATTAGGTCGCGAGACCAATAATTAATTAAATCATTTACGTTATTTTATTTAATTCGTACCCTAATCAGGGTTCACGACGATCATTCCCTACACTGAATATTTCTTTTTTCTGTGCCTTTTCAGGGTTGGCTTTTTACATGCTTTCCGACCACGCGCCTTCCGAATCCGAAGCTAAGTATTCATTTAAATTTCAAAGTCTATTTTGTTTCCTTTGATTTTAGGGTTTGCCCTTTATATTTTTTGAACTGTGCATACATTCACTCCATCTATTTTTCTGCCTTTGCCATTTTTCAGGGTTAACCCTGAGGCTTCCTCCGACCGCCAACCATGTCAGATCAAATTCGAATGCAAAGCTAAGTACCTTTTTATTTATTTATTCTTAATTTCTTTATCTTTTTTTTATCATTAGGGTTAGCAATGTTCGCCTCCTAACCGATAATGCACTCACCCCATTTTTTTTGGTTTGCCATTTTTCCCACCTTTTCAGGGTTTGTCAATCGCCAAACCGTCGAGTATCGGTAACCCTAAACCCTAATCTCAATTATATTATTACTTGTTTCAAACCCATTTGTGTTATCTCGCTGGTTTCAATTCCCCTCTCCTCCGCTGGTTGCAATTTCCCTTCCCCCATTACTATTGATTATATCAACTGCGTGGTTAGTAATTCTAGGGAGTGCAACTTGTTAATTGAATTAGAATCACCTATTTACAAGATAATATAACCGAATATAATCACGTGATTGGTGCACACACGCACACTTTTGGGTAAACCTCTCTGTTGCCTGTTGCCTGTTGCCTTGTGTTTTTTGCAGAATAGTCAGTCCCTCGAATACGAGGATACCTCAGCCCTGTTGCCTCGATTAAAGATCATGGTCCCTAATGATGCTGCCTTCGGTACACTAAAAAATGATCTCGACCCTCGGAAGTTGCCTACGAAAAGGCTGAGGTATCCTTTGGCTGCCTACGAAAAGGCTATTCTGATCCTTCCCCTTAGACTACCTGCCTCTCTATGGCATGGGTCAGTCTTATGGCGAACGATAATGCGATGACCCGTTTACATCCAAACGAAAGGCTTCCTGCCCTCTCATGGCATGGATAGACCCTTTCATCCTGAAAGGCTAAAAGAAACCTATCATCTAAGTTTGAGATAATTGCCCCTAATTGCTTTGCCTTGCTCTAAACTTTTTCATATTCTTTCTCATAAACCTTCAAAAGGGCTACCCTCATTTACGAGCTAAAGTCCCTATTCTTTTCTTCTACATTTCTTTTCAAACAAAGAGCAAAGCAATTAAGAGCCCATGGAAAACCATGGATGCAAAGGGTGCCTTACACCTTCCCTTTGCATAATTACCCCCCGAACCCTATTTTATTTAAAAGGTTTTTCCTGTTTCTTTTAGCCTTTCTAACTTGTTTGGATAAAATAAAAGTCGGTGGCGACTCTTGCTTTACCGTACATTTCGATTATAAAAGTCAGTTCACCGAGTTACAGACAGTTATTACTGTAGAATCAGGAGGTGATCGAAATCTAGAATTTCAAGAAATGTCTATCTCTTCTTGAATTCGAAATGGCCATTTATTGGGGACAATTTGTTAGCTGAAGATTTCGATTAAGGGTTTGTGATATCTTGAATGGTTTTGATCATGAGGAAGAATTAGTTCTCATGGAGCTATTTAAGGATTTTCTCTTTAAAAGAGATGTTATTTGACTAAGAAGTAATGATTAGCAATGTGACAAGTATCCTTCGACATAGACGCTAGTATGGTCGAAACGGCATAGCGGGAAGATTTGAATTTCAAAAGAAAGCGGTTTCGTCCAGAAGACGCGTGGAGACATCTGAAGGATAAGAAACGTTC